>NW_025049067.1:0-28568 GCF_019279795.1 Protopterus annectens | reverse complement strand
TGCTTTAGGGGCTTCCGACATACTGTTAGAAAACACAAAAACACGAACTAAGTCCCAAAAGACCACAAAATACTGCAAAAGGAGCGTCGATATCCAATAAACTCTTCCAAGACTGTACAAAATGCTTTATTTCCAAAACAAACAACACAATAAGGTAGAAACAAGTCAATCAAGCACTTTCGCCTGTGTATATACCAGGCTTTTTCAAGATAAAACAGCAGGTTGTTTGGTTTCCATGAAAAAAACACTTCATACCTTGCACGTTGTGGTGGTAGCGCTGTAGCTACGTCCTGTGCTGTTTTATCTATTGTTTCTACCTTATTGTGTTGTTCGTTTTGGAAATAAAGCATTTTGTACAGTCTTGGAAGAGTTTATTGGATACTGTTAGAAAAGCATACTCACTAGGCCCCTAACGCTCAGTCACACACACACGCTACGACCAGCGGGGGAGGGAGAAATATTTTTAAATTAAATCAAAATTATATAAGACATAAAAAAGAGTAAGGGTAAACCTACCACACACACAATCAGTCACTCAGAAAGTAGAAATACAAAACTTTTTCTCTCACAAAACGCCAAGAGCTCTGAACCTAGCTGTTGCTTGAAGAGCGGCAAACTAGATCTGAGGTCAGTTAGGGCAGGCAGGGGATTATGGGTAAGGGGGAGGAGCTAGGAGCTCGGATCTATGCTATGATAGAAGTTGCCGGCTCGGATCCGAGATCGGATCCGTATCCCACAGGTTGCTGACAAATGAAGTTCCTACTTCAGATCAGATATTACATGGTTTTACAGTAATGCATTGGAGCAGCTACTATAAGATTTTGCAACACAAACAGTCTATGCGGATAAACCTGAAACTGGTCAATATTGATCAATGCACTACCCAGTAAATGAATATATATAAACAAATAAATAAATACATCCATATATAGAAATAAATGACAATAACAATAAATTATTTTCATAAATAATAGAAACATATAAATTATGACTTTACAATTTAAAGAACATAGTCAAAAGACATAAAAATAACATAGGAATTTAACAACGCTACAAAGTTTAGCAATATATGCATCTAGAATTGAAGAATACATAATTGGTATAATAATATAAACTACAATTTTTATTCTGCACCTCTGAAAGATTTGCATTAATTAAAAATATATTCTTTTAGTTTATTTTGAAATTGGTTAAGTGTTTGTTGATGTCTGCCATCTTACCTCTAAAGGCAGGTTATGTAAGTAGGTTGGTTCTACTTTGGAAAATGTTTTCTCTCCTGTACTAGTGCTGAACACAGAGAACTCTTTTGAGTGTTAAGGTAATTTAATTAGTAGTTCTTAAGTCATATGAGGCAGCTGTTAACTATAAAATGCTGAAAAACAATGGAAACATGAGCCACAAAGCATCACAGAAAATGATGAAGTTTATATCACATGGGATCATCCATTACCAACAGTTCAAAAGACAGATACCAGAAAAGTGGATATAGTGGTGCAAGAAAAGAAGACAAAAGTTGCATTGATCATTGAAATCGCCACACCCAGTAACTACAGTGCCTTGCGTACAGACAGACAGAAAGTCATAAAATATCAGGATCTGCAGGCAGAAACAACAGCAATGTGGAAGAAAGATACCCAGACAGTTCAAATAGTAGTAGGAGCAACAGGTCTTATAAAAAAGAATCTACAGTCGTACTTAGATATGTTACTAATCCATGCAACTCCATACAAACTGCAGAAGGAATCATTACTGGGCACCTTGCGGGAGCTGCAAAAAGCACTTTTGGCTAACATCAAAGATTGAAACGGTACTAATTTCATGAATTTTAATCGTACTTTGACTTACGAATGGGGTCCACTCCCATCATGGTATTAGAAACCCAGGTGATTTGGAGAAATTAAAAAACCATAAAATGCAGAGAAGTTGAGGATACATATGTTGCAAGTCTAATTTGTATAAGAAGGTAGAGAGTAACTACGAACCCTGCCTGTATCTGGTAACAAGTTAGCTTTATTAGAAAGGCTACAGGGATGCGTTTGTATATCTCCTAGGTGAATGAATCTGCCTACTTTATTGACTGCAGTCTGAAAGAGAGTGATTAAAAGAGTGTAGGATTAAGAGCTTCAGACAGAAGGATAGTTTGG
Organism: Protopterus annectens; assembly: GCF_019279795.1. Classification (NCBI taxonomy): domain Eukaryota; kingdom Metazoa; phylum Chordata; order Ceratodontiformes; family Protopteridae; genus Protopterus; species Protopterus annectens. Next base: position 26,424 of record NW_025049067.1, on the reverse strand, counting down.
GCTAAATCTTCTAGACTTTGTCGGATATTTGGGAGCCTTACAAGTTGTTCCCACTGTTAGCTTAGATAACAGGATATCTTCAGTTAAAGATCTCCTAGGTTCATGGGACAGAAAGTCAGAAATTTTGTACTCTAAAAGAGAGAGAATGAAATGCAATAGCAAACAGAGATATACATGTTCACTTTTGCCTATGTTCACTGATTTACTTGATTGCAGTGTTTAATGAAGAGTAGTAAAACATAACTGCAGTCTTCTTTGGATTAATTGTTAACTAATTTCAGGGTGCAAAGTTTGTAATTAGAGGACTGAGAATACGAACTGATAATTAGAATACAATCAGCATACATAGTAAAGTTCCATTATTAGATATCCAATTTGTTATTATTTTATAAATAAGGACAATAAAATAGGTCCAAGAATGGATCCTTGGTGTACTCCTGAGGTGTTGCAGCCTTTGCCAGAAATGTACTCCTAAAAAGCATATGAAAGCTCCTGTTGTTTAATCAATTGATTACACCTGGATCAAAGTTGAGGCCCAAGTTTGCAATTATAAATGCAAGGTTGCCATACATGAATGCATGGCTCATGTTGATAAATACACCACCAATGTGTAGCCCGTCAGTCATACTTTTCATGTCTGTTACTTCAAAAATAGCAGTCATCATACTAAATCCTTCCATGAAGTCAAGCTGTGCATGTGCAAGTATGCCATAATATTTGTGTCATGAGTTGTTTACATAGTATTTTTTCAAATATTTTGGTGACTGTTCACAAGTAAAAAACTCATCAATAACTCTAAAACAACTTTCAACTGCAAATTTTTGGTAGAATTATTAAATACATTAAACCGGAAAAAAAACATAAAAACACATTTGTACAATCTGCAAAAAGGTTACTGGTGAACACACTATTAACAGAGGATATTTATATTCAGTGGTTGCAATGCCTGTGATCAGAAAAAGGTTGAAAATATGGACCAGGGTCTCACTGAGAGGAATAAATATCATTATTAGAAAAGTTGGATGTAGTACTAAATTATTTATGCCTGCCTTCCTGTCCAGTGTTTTCAGTTACTTAACAACAGGCTTGGGGTGAATTTCCCTGTAGTACAATGGGTCAGTCCTTTCCTGAGGAAAAGTGATGCCTACATTAACTACAGAAATATTAACAGAAGTTGGATGATTGTTATTTATGCCAGTTGCAGTAATTTAGTTTGCCCACATAGGTTAGAACATTTTTAAAGTATTTTAGATTAAATGCATTGGTTATATTACAGTTATTTTTACTTTTATGTGTTGTATACCTGTAAATTCTTTTATGGCTTCCCAATATTGTTCATTGTTTTCTCCTAAAGTCGATTGCCTTTGATGAATCTGTTTGTATCTGACTTGTTTTGCTTAGCTGTAGATTGACTGGATGTAGATTATCACCCTATGGATTTACTTTTCAGCTTGCACAAGCAGTGTTCCTTTGCATAACACATTTTTGATGTCAGAAGTAAGCCAGAGACTTTTATGGTTTTGATCTGTAAGGGCAATGTTTGCTGTGAATTTTGAGTAACTGAATATTGGGAAAGAAAATAGCTGACTTGTGTTTTTTCTTCTTCTTTATCCTGCTGAATAAACTTTGCCATCTTTCTTGTGGAATCTTCTGAGTTTTTTATGCCCCCCCCCCAACTTCCCATCCTTGTATTAGTAATCTTCTTTCAGTGACAGTGTGTCTTATTTCAGCCAAGTTTGTATCTCCTCTTCTGACACTTACCTCTCTTGATAAACAATGTAATCCCTTCTGTCTTTATCACAGCTTATACTGATGTATGTTCCTGCCACCCTTAGCTATTATTCAGTACTGTGTTGTTTACCAGGTGAAATTCACCCTTATAATCTCAAGATCTATGTTTTCTCATGGCATGTACTAGTATTACGATAGGGATGATAAGTCAGAAATGGCATGGTCATTGTTGGTTAGTGGCACTCATCTTCATTCTGCACTGGCTATGACTAAGTCAAGAATATTTGCTCTAGATATTTCAGTTCAGCTTATATCAAAAGTCACTCACCACTTCTTTTGTGTTGCTTTCTGTTCCGATATCCCATGCAACATGGTTTATTCTAATTGACAAAAGCATTCTAGGGCAATTTTAAGTGTTTCATAGAAGAACAAGAGGTGATTCAGATACAGTGTATAAGGCAGTAAAGGATGACATTATGCTTCAGTGGCTTGGGGGTCACTACATCAGCTAAAATTTATGATTCAAGGTCACTGCACAAGGCTATTTTCTTAAATCACAACAGTGGTTCTCAGAGAGAGCTGTTAATTTAAAGAATGGGTTATCCTACCTCGTTAGAGGACTTAAATCTATCATCTACCTTAAGGATAGGCTTGATAAGTCACTGGGGATATGATCTATGAATGGAAATTATGAGCAAGCAATACAAAAATCTCTCTAATTTCTCTAAGTATGTTTGTATGTATGCTAACACCTTCCTATCCATTGTGCTATGTCTGCATGCTCATTAATAATGCCACTGAGCAATAAAATATCAGACCATAATCTGTGACAACTAAACTGAATTCCTGGCTATGTCTTTGCTAATGCTCAAGTCCTGTGAGAAGGTTCTATGCACATTTCGATTGCTTCAAACTAAGAATCATTGTTGCTCTTTGTCACAAAAGGAAATACTGCCAGCCCAGCTATCTGGAATTTTGTAAATAATTCTATATCATTTGTGAATATTGATTCATACAGAAGTGTGTATAAAGATGTAAAGTACTGAGCTAAAATGCAACCACACTATCAGTTCAAATGAAGCAAAAACAGTAAAGCATCACTCTATTTATTCACAAGTCACAAGATAAACCTTTCAGGTAACACCCTTCATCAGTATGTTAGTGCCATATTAACCACTGTTTAATCATTTCACTAAAACACATGACATAACCAACCAATAAAAAATAAGTTTCAATCAATTAACTAACCTTATAGAACTTAAAGACATATTATTATATAAAACATGTTCATAAAATATTTCACCAACATTTATTACTAACATTTTTATTAGCATTTTTCATGTTTGTGTAAGACTATCACTTATATTGCTTTTGTTTAGCTATTAGGATGGGCTTTAAACTAATCAGATTATTTAAACATGGGTATCTATCTGCTTCTAGCATAGCTATCCATTTATATTCAGCTATATCTAACCTATTATTAATATCCCACCTCTCATATCTATGTGTAATACCTGCAGCACTTTAAATTTAAATTTATGCGTTGGCCCCTTGTCCTGAAGATGCTTAGCCAATGCATTAGTCATAACCATTCTTCTCACCTCTGACTTGTGCTCAATTATAGGGTCTTTCAGATGCCTAGAGCACTTACCTACATAGAAGCCTGCACATGCCATGCAGGTAGCCAAATATATTATTAATTCAGTGTTACAGGTTGCATAACATTCCATCTTAAAAAATGTCCTTGCTTACAGGATGTTTATACTCCAAGTCACTACATATATCTTTACAGCAACTACAATTATAGCATGGTGTCCCTTTCTTCCAATATTGCTTGTATATTATTGTATATCAAAGCCTCATTATATCCCCTTTCCTTAAATTCCTCAGCTGATGTTTAGATCCATTCCTTAAATTTCACTACATTTGTGTTTAATCTACTTGTTCGCAATAATTGACTTTTCACTATTCCACAAAACACATGCTTGGAATGCATGCGCATGGCATGAGTATACCTCTTAACTTGTACTTCATTTCTAAACACTGTTATTTCTAATCTTTTTCCTTCTCTATACAATAATACATCCAAATAGCTTATCTGTTGTTCAGAATAACTCATTTTAAATTCTAAGAATGTTGTACTATTGTTTAAATATTGAACAAATTCTACTAAACTTTAAACGTCTCTACCCCATATAAAAAAACAATCATCACCAAAACGCTGGTAAAACTGAACATATTGTTTATATAAATTCCTTCCACCATATACATACTCCTCTTTCCACTGATTTAAAACAATGTTTGCATAGGTATTGCCCATGGGAGTCCCCATGGCCACACCTGAAACTTGTAGGTATGGGTGACCATTAAACAAAAAACATTATTTATTAGAACCATTTCTATCATACTGCATATGGTTTCTGTGCTAGTTCCATTCATTCTTGTCTTTGCACATAGCAATTCATGTACTGCATCTATACCATGCTCATTAAGTATTACTGTAAATAGTGAATTTATATCAAGAGTTACTAATAAATATGCATCATTGGTCTTTCTATAATTATACCATTCATACAGTTTCTTCAAAAAATCATTAGTATCTTTAATATAATTAGAACATAATGGTAAGTACTGTTTTAAGACATTATGCACATATATAGACAATAGCTCAGTAATCCAACCCCTACTTGATACAACTGGTCTCACAGGAGGTTCAGTAAGGGATTTATGCAGCATAGGTACACCATATATAACAGGGGTAACAGGGCAAGTAACCGTTAGATAGTTGAATAATTTGATGGAAATATTCCCTTGTAGCTGTAAGTCATATACAAGCATATTAACTTTTGATATTATCTTCCTAATATCAGTGAAATTAACTTCTTTAAAAGTCCTATCATTATTTAGAAAAACATTCGTAGCTGCAATATGTGTTTTTATCATACAACACTATTGCTCCACCTTTATCTGCTTGTTTAACTATCAAATTATCAGATGTTTTTAAATAACATAATGCCTTATATTCATCATATTGAAGATTAAAATATTTTCTATTGTTTCTTATACAGTAACCTAAAATCCTCTTCACATGCACTCAAAAAAGCAGTAACAATAGGACAGCGCACAGGCATGAAAATACTGGATTTTTTGTGTTCTAAATTCCCCACAGTTATTTCATTCTTAAAAAAATAACTTTAAACTCACATTTCTACAAAAAGTGCATAGATCTGTTAATACATTAACAAGACATTCATTTCTAGTTGGTATAAATTGTAAACCTTTGTTGAACAATTTTACATGTGAATTTGTTAAAATAACGTTTGAAAAGTTCACTATTAGTCCATTTTGTGCAGTACTTATCTGCGGCTCAGCTTGCTTGAAGTCTGTGACCTGTTGTTCTTCCTCTTCATTGTGTTCTGATTGCAGTGCTGAGAACGCCCTCTCAATTCTGTCTGTTTTCTCTGCTCTACCTTCTCCGGTAGGTTTAAAATCACTGGCCTCATTTGAAAAACCTTGTTTTTGCAGTGTTGTAGTTGATCAGCCATTATCCGGTCTTCCCTGAGCAGAAATCATTGACGTGCTGACATTCTGGGCCTATATAACCTCTGTTTCATGATTCACTCCTTCTCCTGTTATAGTATTACGTATCTCAGCACCTGCATGTAACTGGTTCAATGTTCCAACCACTTGGACACACCCATCATCATCCTTATTAGCTGCTGAGCTCAAGGAACTCATTAGATTGGTTGGACACTGTCCATCAGCTGAAAATGAATGAAGCCTGTCCATTTTTCCTTTTCTCATATATCTCAGCTGATTATTCACAATTTTATTATTCTGATTATTTTTAAAATCATTTTTTGGCCAGGAGAAAATATGGCCTTGATTAAAATCATTCATATCTCTTCGCAATTTGCAAAGTTTAGTTGTTTCTAGCAGCTTATCCAGCAAATTTAATCTATCCAGCATTTCCTGGTATTGTACAGAAATGCTGTTAAAGTAATTTAATACTATCATTTAATTTTCTAGTTTCATTATTTCCTCTGTTAATTCTTGTTCTATATTAATAAAGAACTGATTTATAAAAGTCATATAGTCCATACTTAGTGTGACGCCCATGCCCTGGCCCAGCAATCAAGGAGCCTCAATCCTCAGCACTAACACCAGAGAGGTTGTCTCCTAGAAGAGAAAAGGATAACTAATACACACAGTAAAGTACAATTTCCCTTAAGTGCACACAGAGATCACAGTCAGTCTATGGCTGGTTGCCCCTTTGCTCACCAGGTCCCCAATAAGACTCCCCACTGGCACAGCTACATGGTCCAGAACTCAGCCTAGCTGGCTAGCTAACCTCCAGTACCCTCTCTGCGTACCCAGTGCTTCGTGTCCCTGCTCAGGTAGCTGACACACCACATACACACTTTGAGAAGAGGTTATACAACCACATAGACCCTCCAGGGACAAAGGCTGGCACAGGTTCTCCAACTGTGCCCCTTTACCCAGGCTACATGGTAGTAATTACTGCCACCACCAGCTAATAAATATCAGCTACTCAAAGGCCCTTAAAAGGGTGTCCAATTATTACTGTGCAATATCATTATCCAATGGTAGTATGATTAACAGTCAAGACTTACTTTAGATTGGCCTATTACAATAACCTCTATAAATATGCAGTGTACTCTAGAGCTTATCTCTACACAAAGCAGCCACAGGTAGAAGGTTTTAAAAATATTTAATAAGAAATAATAAAAACATAAGACAAAACTACTACACCACAGAGATATCTAACAGTTCAGAGATCACACAGAAACTTAAAATAATACAGTAGGACAGGTCTGATTTCAAAGAAAAATACCTAATTAATCTTTACTAGCTTTAACTATTCCTACAAGAAATCACAGTGCTAAAACTTACATGTCAGCATAAGGCAGAGTGCTGATAAGTCAAAATGCTTCCAGTCTCTTGTGAGAAATAGTATTTAAACATTACTAACAAACATGTCTCTAAGGCCCTCCCAAATTACATCATTTTTGATACTTAGGTTTTCCCAGTATTCATACTGCATCATCTTAGCACCTGTCTGAGTTCACAGGCACAAACTGCATTATTTAACAATCTAACACATGCACAGAAACTTACAACAATAGAAGACATTTCACATGTATATTCTAACAGAAACTAGAGCAATAAAACACCTTCCACATCTAAATTATGGTCATAAACTTTAGCTTTAAAACAATGGGCATGAAACCTTCATCCAGCCGCACTGGAGCCGAACTGTAAAATATTAAAGAGATTCATAAGATCTTTTCAACTTAAAAAGACACATTTGAAATACTTGGCTTGGTTTTCCTTAGAGCAGATGGCAATGTTGCAACAATCTTGAAGTTCACATTTTACAGTGTTTTCTTACATTTAAAAAACACAAGCCTGTATTTTACATTTATTTATACAGTTGATAGAATTATGTATCAAATTCTATTTGACTAGGCTGGCAGCCTTCGCCCATCTCTCCCCAATCTTCACATTTAGCTTCAGATTTAATTGTTGCCATTGCTTCAACAGCTCACGATAAGTATTGGCATAGGATGGCATTTTCAATATTCTCAATCCCCTAGGAACTACGTTCAGCTCCAAATAAGCATATAAGCAAAATGCTGGATAGAGTAAATTTGCTGGATAAGTGGTTAGAAACAACTAAACTTCACAAACTGTGAAGAGATATGAATGATTTCAATCAAGGCCATATTTCTCCTGGCCGAAAAATTATTTTAAAAACAATCAGAATAATAAAACTGAATAATCAGCCAGGATATATGAGAAAAGGAAAAATGGACAGGCTTGATTCATTTTCGGCTGTTGGACAGTATCCAACCAATCCAATGAGTTCCTTGAGCTCAGAAGCTAATAAGTATGATGATGGGCGTGTCCAAGTGGTTGGAACATTGAACCAGTTACATGCAGGTGCTGAGATATGTAATACTATGACAGGTGAAGGAGTGAATACTGAAACAGAGGTTATACAGCTCCAGAACATCAGCACGTCAATGATTTCTGCTCAGGGAAGACCGGATAATGGTGCATCAACTACAACACTGCAAAACAAGTTTTTTCAAATGAGGCCAGTGATTTTAAACTTACCAGAGAAGGTAGAGCAGAGAAAACAGGCAGAATTGAGAGGGTGTTCGCAGCACTGCAATCCGAATACAATGAAGAGGAAGAACGACAGGTCACAGACTTCAAGCAAGCTGAACTGCAGATAAGTACTGCACAAAATGGACTAATAGTGAACTTTTCAAACTTTATTTTAACAGATTCATATATCAAATCGTTTAACAAAGGTTTACAATTTATACCAACTAGAAATGAATGTCTTGTTAATGTATTAACAGATCTATGCACTTTTTGTAGAAATGTAAGTTATTTTTTAAGAATGAAACAACTGTGGGAATTTAGAACACAAAAAATCCAGTATTTTCATGCCTGTGCACTGTCCTATTGTTACTGCTTTTTTGAGTGCATGTGAAGAGGATTTTAGGTTACTGTATAAGAAACAAAAAAAAGAATTCTAACAATAGAAAATATTTTAATCTTCAATATGATGAATATACAGCATTATGTTATTTAAAAACAGCTGATAATTTGATAGTTAAACAAGCAGATAAAGGTGGAGCAATAGTGTTGTATGATAAAAACACATATTGCAGCTACGGATATTTTTCTAAATAATGATACGACTTTTAAAGAAGTTAATTTCACTGATATTAGGAAGATAATATCAAAAGTTAATATGCTTGTGTGTGACTTACAGCTTATTCAACTATCTAATGGTTACTTGCCCTGTTACCCCTATTATATATGGTGTACCTAAGCTGCATAAATCCCTTTTTGAACCTCCTGTGAGACCAATTGTATCAAGTAGGAGTTGGATTACTGAGCTATTGTCTATATATGTGCAGAATGTCTTAAAACAGTACTTGCCATTATGTTCTAGTTATAATAAAGATACTAATGATTTTTTGAAGAAACTGTATGAATGGTATAATTATAGAAAGACCAATGGTACATATTTATTAGTAACTCCTGATTTAAATTCACTATTTACAGTAATAATTAATGAGCATGGTATAGATGCAGTACATGAATTCCTGTGTGCAAAGACAAGAATGAATGGAACTAGCACAGAAACCATATGCAGTATGATAGAAATGGTTCTAATAAATAATGTTTTTTTGTTTAATGGTCACCAATACTTACAAGTTTCAGATGTGGCCATGGGGACTCTTATGGTCAACACTTAGGCAAACATTGTTTTTAATCAACGGGAAGAGGAGTATGTATATGGTGGAAAAAATTTATATAAACAATATGTTCAGTTTTACCAGCATTTTGTGGGTGATTGTTTTTTGATATGGGGTGGAGACTTTGAAAGTTTAGTAAAATTTGTTCAATATTTAAACAATAGTACAACATTCTTAGAATTTAAAATGAGTTATTCTGAACAACAGATAAGCTATTTGGATGTATTATTGTATAGAGAAGGAAAAAGATTAGAAAAAACAGTGTATAGAAAGAGAGTAGAAGTTAAGATGTATACTCACGCCATGAGCATGCATTCCAAGCATGTGTTTCATGGAATAGTGAAAAGGCAATTACTGCGAACAAGTAGATTAAATACAAATGTAGTGAAATGTAAAAAACAGATGGAAACATTAGCTGAGGAATTTAAGGAAAGGGGACATAATGAGGCTTTGATATACAATAATATACAAGCAATACTGGAAGAAAGGGACAAATTAGTACCTCCTGTATTTAGTGATATTCCACAAACCTATATAGATAATGAAGAGAGTAAAAACAGCTAAGATATATTACTACTCGGAATAATTTAAGTAAAGAAACAGAAAATGTAATATATAAAAACTGGTGCATATTGATATCAATGCCAGAACTGATATCTATTGTAGGGGCGAAGCCAAGATTTGCACATAGGAATTGTTTGAATTTAAAGAGGGATTTATGTCATAAAGATTTTTGATTGAATAATAAGGAACTAATAATTAGGAATAAAAATGGGTCTATACCATGCTATAATTGTAGTTGCTGTAAAGATATATGTAGTGACTTGGAGTATAAACATCCTGTAAGCAAGGAAATTTTTTAAGATGAAATGTTATACAACCTGTAAAATTGAATTAATAACACATTTGGCTACCTGCATGGCATGTGCAGGCTTCTATGTAGTTAAGTGCTCTAGGCATCTGAAATACCCTATAATTGAGCACAAGTCAGAGGTGAGAAGAATGGTTATGACTAATGCATTGGCTAAGCATCTTCAGGACAAGGGGCAAATGCATAAATTTAAATTTAAAGTGCTGCAGGTATTACACATAGATATGAGAGGTGGGATATTAATAACAGGTTAGATACAGCTGAATATAAATGGATAACTATGCTAGAAGCAGACAGATACCCACGTTTAAATAATCTGATTAGTTTAAAGCCCATCCTAATAGCTAAACAAAAGCAATATAAGTGATAGTCTTACACAAACATGAAAAATGCTAATAAAAATGTTAGTAATAAATGTCGGTGAAATATTTTATGAACATGTTTTATATAATAATATGTCTTTAAGTTCTATAAGGTTAGTTAATTGATTGAAACTTATTTTTTATTGGTTGGTTGTGTCGTGTTTTAGTGAAATGATTATTTAAATGGTGATTAATATGGTACTAATATACTGATGAAGGGTGTTACCTGAAAGCTTTATCTTGTGACTTGTGAATAAATAGAGTGCTGCTTTACTATTTTTGCTTCATTTGAACTGACAGTGTGATATTCCAGCAGTGAAACTTTTCTGCAGTCAGTGTATAGTTGCTAAAATGCAACCACAGCATGCCCTGCTGGCTTAGAATAGAAATATATATAAGCTATTGTAATTGTGTAAATGTATATGTTTTAACAGTAGAAACTAGAAGGGTTAACTTGAAAAGCTTCAAGAAAATAACTAGAAATTAAACTGTTTTACGATTGTGCTATAAAAAAAGAAGTTATGTACCTACCATAGCATTCCAGGTTAGTTGTCTTCATCTCATCTTTCTTGCTGGTTGGGATCAGAGCTGATCCTTGGCTCCGTCTCAGCCATCTTCAATAGCTCGAGAGCTGTTTACTGGCTTGAGGCTATCCCTTTTCCCATAATGCCTAGCAATAGCTATCCAGATCTCGTTTGAAATAGCTAACTCCTGACATAACAAGAGAATAAACCAGTCAAAAGAACTGGTTGACTTATACCTCCCATATCCTCTAAATCAATAGAGGGAAACAAAGAATACTCAGCCAGTGAAAAGGGACTCCTCTCGATCCACTAGGACAGGGGGATGTTGGGCGGGATGCAAGAAAGAAGGCGAGATGAAGACAACTAACATGGAACGTTATGGTAGGTACATAACTTCTTTATGTTAAGTTGTCTATCTCACCTTCATTCTTGCTGGTTGGGACAGCGTCCCTACCACCTAAAATCCTGGATGGCTCAGTGGAACAGACTCTTCAGAACAGTGGTACCAAAATCAGCTCTGCTCCAGGAGACCATATCCACCTTGTAATGAGAAATAAAGGTATGAGGATTTGCCCACGTAGCAGCTGCACATATGGAATCCATGAGCAACCTAGACTGGAAAGCTACAGAGGTGGCTAATGCCCTAGTAGAATGACCTTTCGGTTTAGATGGTAATTCCTTATCCCGTAATTGATAAATAAATGAAATAGTATGGGATAGCCATCTGGATAAAGTAACCTTGGAAACTGGGAGACCTTGTTTGTTTAAGGCATAAGACAGAAACAATTGGTCTGATTTTCTTATTTCTTTAGTTCTATGAAGGTAAAAACGCAATTGCCTGTGCACGTCCAATTGGTGAAGTTTCTACTCCGCCTTGTTGCTATGATTGGGGAAGAAAACGGGGAGATCTATAGATTGATTTAAATTATGTTCAGAGCAGACTTTGGGAAGAAATGAAGGATTTGTCCTCCGAGAAACTCTATCCCTATGAAAAACCAGATAAGAGGGACGGACACACAGTGCCTGTAGTTCTGAGACTCGTCTGGCTGAAGTAATAGCAACCAGAAAGAGTGTTTTCCAAGAAAGAAATATGATGGGATGATGCTGCTGGTTCAAAAGGAGGCAAAATTAAGGACGTTAGGACTAGATTAAGGTCCCGGGGAGGAGGTGTTTTCTCACTGGAGGTCTAAGAAGAGATGTCCCTCTCAAAAAGGCTTTACAGAGCTTGTGAGACATGATGCTTGAATTCTGTAACCCGAACTGAAAATTAGAAATGCCTGCTAATTGCACCCTAATGGTAGCGGAAGCAGCTCCAGAGTGAAACAGTTGTGCTAGGAACTCTAAGATCTCATGGACTGGGGCTGAGAAGGGATCCACATTCCTAGATTCAGCCCAATAAGAAAAACGTTTCCATTTGCTAGCATAAATAGTCCTGGTGGTGGACTTATGTGAGGAAACGATAATCTCACGGACTGTTGGGGAAATGCTAGGGAGAAGGCTAGGGTTGGAAGTGGAGCAACCAAGCTGTGAGCTGGAGAGTCTGAAGGGACTGATGCAACCCACCTGATTGAAAAAACAGTAGATTTGGAATTGGGTCCAGAGTCCAGGGCTGATCGAGAAGATAGAAGTGTAGGAACGGAAACCAAATCTGTCGAGGCCAGTAGGGGGCAATGAGGATCATCTTGCAACCCAATGACTTTGCTTTCTGTACGAGTCTTGGTATAAGGAGGAAGTGCATAAAGGAGTCCCTGAGGCCAATTGTGGACTAGAGCGTCCCTGGGTAGGTGACCTGGAAGCAGAAGGAGGGAGAAGTAGTTGCTGCATTTGCTGTTGAATGGGGTGGCAAAAAGATCACAGCAAGGCTGTCCCCATTTGCGGAAGATCATGTCCGCAACTTCCTGATTCAGAGACCACTCGTGAGGCATGAGGATAGCTCTGCTGAGCCTGTCCGCTATGATGTTGGATCTCCCAGGGATGTGTGTCGCAATTAGAAAACGGTGGGAGGAAATCGCCCACTGCCACAGTCTGAGTGCTTCTCGACACAGGGGGTAAGATTTGGTCCCGCCCTGTTTGTTGATGTACCACACTACTGACATATTGTCTGTTTGGATCACAATGGTCCCGGAAGGAAGAGAGTCTTGAAGAGCTTGCAACGCTAGGAGCACGGCTATCATCTCTAGGACATTTAAGTGCAGATGGTACTCGTGAGGTTGCCAAGTGCCTTGGACTGTCCTGCCCAGATAATGCCCACCCCACCCTATCAGGGAGGCATCTGTGGTCACTGTGGCTATTGGAGGGGGCTGAATGAAGGGTCAGCCCTGAGTCACTAGTGGTGAGACCATCCACCAGGAAAGGTGCCTTTTGCATGCTTCTGTAATCATGATCATGTGAGACATGGGTAGCTCTTGGAAAGACCACTGTGTGAAAAGAAGCCACTGAAGAATCCTCATATGGAAGCGTCCCAATGGAAGAAGGAGGATGGCAGCTGCCATGGAGCCCAGAGTTTGAAGGACATATTTGACTTGTATCTTCTTGCTCTGCATTAGAACTTGCACTTGTTGACGAATAGTGGACACTCTTTCCAGTAGTAATCTTGTGAACATTTCCTTTGTGTTTAATTCTGCTCCTATGTAAGTGATAGACTGTGGGGGCAACAAGGCAGATTTTTCGAAATTTATGGTAATACCTAGCTGGGTACAAAAAGTAATTGTGTAAGCCCGTGCTTGTAGGTGTTGATGCCTGGTGGTAGCAGTGAGTAGCCAGTTGTCTAGATATGGAAACACCTGGAATCCTTGACGTCTCAGGTGAGCCATGACCACTGCCATACACTTGGTGAACACCCTGGGGACTGTGGTGAGACCAAAGGGCAGGGCTCTGAACTGGTAATGACTGGCCCCCACCCGAAAGTGAAGATATCTCCTGGAACACCTGTCTGTCTTGATATGGTAGTACGCATCCTGAAGATCTATTGAGCACATCCAATTGTCCTGACCCAGAAAGGGTAGAATGGACTGTAGCGTGACCATCCAAAACTTTGTTCTTTGTACAGATATGTTTAATCTGCTGAGATCCAGAATGGGTCTCCAGTCCCCTGTCTTTTTTGGTACTAAAAAGAACCTTGAGTAAATTTCAGATCAGAGCTGGTCTGTGGGGACCTCTTGGATGGCTCTTTTTCTTAGCAGTTTTGAAACTTCTATAACTGCTTGCTCCCTCAGATTGGGTGGAAGATCTGGAAGGGCCTTCTTTGACTGTAAGGGGGTTTGATGGAAGGGAATTTTGTAACCTCCAGATATAATGGACAGTACCCATCTGTCTCTTGTTAAATTTTGCCAGGCTTTTGGGTACAGCGAAAATCTTCCCCCAACTGCCTCCAGAGGTGAGCAGCCGGGCAACCCTTCAGGGATGCAGGAAGGGCTTGTCAGAGAAGGATTCTCTGTTGCACTGGTTCTGCGGACCCCCTATGCCATGAGGACGGCGTCTATTATTGTTGTTTCCCCCTCTGCCTCTGGAGGAAAAATCAGTACGTGTGTCAGGCAAGGCTCCCTGAGATTTGTGGAACCACATCTTCCCACTCTTCTGACCCTTGGGGAAGGGTCTTGAGGGAGTGGAAAAATGGACTCCCACAGCAGAGAGAGTCTTGCCTTCTTGCTCACACCTAGTCAAAGTGTCTTTCACCTGTGGCCCAAAGAGAAAGGAGCCATTAAAGGGGGTGTTGGTGAAGGACGCCTGAAAGGGTTCTGCAAAATTACACAGCTGCATCCAAGCATGCCTCCTGAGGGCCACAGCAGTGCCCGCAGCTCTACTTGCTCCATCGGCAGTATAGGAAATGAGCCTCATGGAGGAGTTGACTATGGAATTAAGAGTCACTAGCTGGGAATTTACTTTGGCTTGAACTCCCTCAGCTGTAGGATCTTGAAGGGTATCTCCTAGCTCTTTTAGGAGATCGCTCTGAAGACGAGTAAAGTGACATATGAAGTTCAGGGACCTCATGGAGAAGGTCACTGAAGCAAACATTCGCTTTCCATATCTGTCCATCATCCTAGACTCCATGTTAGGAGGATGAACAGATGAAGAGATCTCTGCCATCCCTTTTTTGGTGGCGGCTGCTACCACCATGGCATCAACAGGCACACCCTTAGAAAGAAACTGCTTATCCTGGGGGGCTGTAATGAACTTATTTGGTCTCCTTGGAGTTGGTTCCACTGTGTCCAGAGCTGACCAAGCCTTCGACCCACTACAGACATGAGTGGATCAAAAGGCGGAGAAACCCAGGAGGTGGAAGGTCGGGAACTGAAGGCATCCAGGAATATGGGCTCATCCTTGTTAGGGGCTAGGGGAATCCAGTTCCCCCTCTGCCTAAGCATTTCAAGAATGTCTGTGAATGAAACATCTTCAGAGGTGGATCTGAGGGACCCTTCCGAATCATCTAAGTTCGTATCAGAAGTGACAGACTCCGGGGAGTCAATGTGCTTCCTCTTGCGTTTCTTCTTCTGAGGGGCTCCTCTGAGAGATCAGGAGAGGCCTCAGAAGAAGAGGAAACACCAAATGGGGTGTCCTGGACCATCGGTTCTCTACGCTTGGGGTCTGGAGGAGGAGCAGAGGTTGGCACAGACACTATAGGGAACGGAGTCGGTGGAGCTGGTAGTGGAGCTGACTCAGGGCACAGCATGCTCCGCATGACCTCAAAGGCGCCCATATCTCAAGGAAGAGAAAGCTCCGGCTCTGAAGAAACAGGAATCTTTCTCCGCGCTGAGGGGGACAGCTCCGAGGCCGATGTTGGAGTCAGGCTCACCTGCGCTGAAGCTACAAGAGGGAGAATGGGGTCGGGCAGGGGTCCGATGCCACTCCCCCCCTTGGAGCTGATGAGGAAGCCCTGGCGACCAGATTTCTCGACTGAAGGAAGTATCGAGGTAATCGAAGCTGATGGAACCGAAGAGGATATGGTGATCGGAGGTGACGGTTCCATTACCCAAACCCCAACGAACTCCGGCTCCGAACTCATTGGAGTCAGAGGAGGAATATCAAGTGAAGTGGATGGAGCTGATACCTGTTGAGGAGGGATGGACAATAATTTAGCTAGTGCCTGCGACTTTAACAACCTAATGACTACTCTCTCCACATCGTGATCTGACAGTCTAGAGGACCGAGAGGAGTGAGAGGACCGGTGGCTACGCTCACTTTGAAGCAATGGAGACCGAGGAGCCGAATGCACCGACTCTAAGGAAGGGGACTTCATACTCTTGTGACTCTGCGATGGCTCCAAACATCCGATGGAGCCGATGGGGAGGTTGTCTTGTCGGTGCCAGCCAGAACCGACTTAGAAGGTAAATCCAGCACAGGAGTCGGCTCCAAGGATGGAGCCGATGGCTTAGTGGACTTTGGGGATTTCACTGGCTGTGAACTCTTTGCCGGTGAATCCTGGGGTTTTAACAGACCCCGAAGAATTAGTTTGCTCTTATGCTTCTGCAGGACTCTTGCACTAAAAGCATGGCAAATAGAACAAGAGTCCTGCAGGTGAACAGCGCCTAAACAGTAGATGCAACTAGTGTGCCCATCTGTCAGAGACATTTTCTGACAGCATGAGTCACACTTCTTAAAACCAGAAACCTTAGCTTCCTTAGACATGCTGTACTAAAAAAAGGAGAACTAAGAAGTAACTACTGACACAAAAAACAGTACTAACCTAGACAAACACACCAGTACTATGCTAACTACAATAATTTTTTTTTTTTATAACAATAAGAGAAAAAAAGAGAAAAAGGAGTGCCTCTAAGTTAAACGGCTAACCTAGGGATTGGGGAGGGGCGGGGAGAACTCTCTAACTTAAACGAGTTCTAACATAAGGGCGAAATACAAGAAAAAATAACAGCAACAAGTATAACTATTCTAAATAGAAAAAAAATACTAGAAAAAATTTAAATTTAGAAGGAAAGTTTACACAAAAAGCTAAATATACGAACCTGAGCCAGAAAAATTACACCCTCACAGCTGAAGCTGCAAACAAGAGCTGGGTAACTATCGCTAGGCATTATGGGATAAGGGGTAGCCTCGAGCCAGTAAACAGCTCTCAAGCTATTGAAGATGGCCGAGTTGGAGCCGAGGATCAGCTCCGATCTCAACCAGCAAGAATGAAGGTGAGATAGACAACTTAACATGTTATGTGTCAGTCAACAGGAGGCATGACGTACACTACGGGACTCTCTGTGTTGTTTTGTAAGTGTTTTCCTGTTTTATGTCTTCCAGCAGTTACAAAGATCTGAAGGCTATGTATTTTCACAGTCAGATGTTAAATGTGTGTAGTTTCTGATGCTAGGGGGTTTAGATTGGAAACTAAAAGTCAGGTGACAAAAAGTGATGTCATCCAAGCTAACCAACAGTAATATTTGATATTAATTCAAGAACTCTCTAACAGACTGTGCATTTTGTATCTTCTCTTTTACCTAAAAACACCCACTCATCACCACATTCTGCACTTCCGCCTGCATAGAGTTCTGTAAGTTAGTTTTAGGGCATAGTAACTCTTTTAGATTCAAATAGGAATATAGCGAAGTATAGCTTAGACGTTTTCTTTATTTATTTGTGATTATCCTGCAATGTTGTTTTAAATATTTCCTGTGATTCCGAACTCTGATGTAACTGATTACTCTGGAGTATTGTCTTGTTCTTTTACTATTTATTTATTTATTACTAAATATATTTAAACCTATCTTACTGGCTGATATATGTGAGGCATATTTAATCTCTTAGGGTATTTGCATATCTATATGGTGAGAATGTAGAGGCCACTCCTAAATTGCCTAGCTCTTGGTCAGACTACCATTTGGATTATTAGTAACATTACACGGTAGGACTGGACATGTTTGTTAAGGGCCTTAGAGTAGCTGAAAAAGAATTGGCTGGTGGCAGCTGGAACTACCTTATAGTCTGGGCAGAAGGGGGCATAGCTAGTAAACCTGTTCCAGCCTTTCCCAGGTATGTGTGTGTGTGCGTGTGTGTGTGTGTGTCCATACAAATTAAATCTCAAAGTGTGTGTGTGTGTCAGCTACTTGGGCAGGGACATGAAGCACTGGTTGGACAGAAAGGGTGCTGGAGGTTTTGGCTTGGCCACTCAGCTGAGATCTCAACCCTATAGCTGCGCCAGTGGGGAGTCTTATTGGGGATCTAGAGAAAGAGAGAGAAACCAGCCCCAGACTGACTGTGATTTCTGTGTGCTCTTAAAGGAAATTGCATTTTACTGTGTGTGTACTTGTCATCCTCCCAGTGTGTACATTCTCCACTATTGCCAGTGGTGAGGATTGAGGCTCCTTGATTACTGGGCTAAAGCAGGGGCATCACACTCTTTCCATATCTCTACAACTACTTACTGACTACAAAACAGGAAGACAACTACTTAAATTCTTAATGTTTACTCCACTTCTTCTTCTTCTTTCGGCTTTTCCAGGTTAGGGGTCGCCACAGTGGATCACATGTCCGCTCATAATTGGCAGTGGAGTTTTACAGTGTCGAGTTGCCAGCCTGGCGCCCATCCTTCCACAGAAGGCACAGAAGGCACACACACACACACACACACACTCACACCTAGGGCCAATTTAGAGTGTCCAATCCACCTACTGCATGTCTTTGGGATGTGGGAGGAAACCGGAGCACCAGGAGGAACCCCACGTGACCACAGGGAAGACATGCAGACTCTGCACAGAAGGCACCCCAGCCGAGGATCAAACTGGAGAACCTCTTGCTGTGAGCTGACAATGCTAACCACTGCACCACCGTGGCCGCCCTTGTTTACTCCACATCCAGCTATAACACTATTATTAATTAATGAAGATAGATAAAAAGTTATATGGATGGGACAACATTATCTATAAGTCTTGGTAATAGTGATTTTGATTATATTCCTCTGCCTTCAATAAAGTACATTTGTGTAAGAATTTACCATAACAGGTATATTTCCAACTCTTCACTGTTACAGTATTCCTTACAAGTGATATATTCTGTCATTTATAGTCACATGTCAGGCCAGCATACCAAAATCTGGATCCTTCCATGTGCCATACATCCTACGCACAAAGGCAGGAGGTGCATAAGAGAAGTATGGGTGCAATTTACCTCAGAACTTACTTGGGGCCAGGACAAACAACTGAACAGATGGACAGATAACTATTTACATATGCACGTATCTACCAAGTAAAGGAAAAAGGAAATCTGCCATGGCCAGAGTGTCAAAAGTGGGCCACAAAACGTGGAAGGAGGGTGGGATGCAATACTGCCACAGTGATTAGTAGGATATCTACTGTTATGCTAAGTTCTTACACAACTGTACTAAATTACTCCAAGAACACTGTTGCAGTATTCTGCATATGTGGGAAAGTAGTAAAGCTACTAAACTGAGAGAGAGAGGAAAAAGAAGGAAAAGAATTACAGTCCAGCATACCCTGGAGGATGAACTTGGCAAAACCTGTTCAGTCCCTAAAAAATTAATTGTACTTGTAGCTTTTAGTAAAAGTATGAACAGAGAATCAAGTAGCTGCCTCAAGAAAGGTTCTAGAAATCAGGACCTTGAAATAAAACTCCAAAGGAATCTATAGTCCTAGTAGAATGAGCCTTAACAGAGGAAGTAAGCTGTTTCCCATGATGAGAATAACGCAAAGAAATAGCATTAGAAATCCAGGAAGAAACGGTTTGCTTAGAAACTGCAAAACCTAGTTTCTTACCTTGAAACGATACAAAAAGTTGGTCAGATTTCCTAATGTCCTTTGTCCTGTCTAAATAGAATCAGAGCTTTCTATGCATATCCAAAGAAAGAAGATTCCTCTCTCATCTGTTTGGGGAGAGGGGAAAAAAGAATTGATGGGCTGATTCAAAGACAGCCCATTGACCACTTTGGGTGTAATGGAAGGATTACTCCTAAGTGTAACTATCCTTGTGAATGACTAAATAGGGAGGAACCACCATAAGCACCTGCAATTCAGAAACCCTTTTGTCAGAAATCAGAGAAGGTAATGGTACACTTTTCCAAAAGCAATGTTTTAGGAAAGAACTGGCAACTGGCTCAAAAGGCAACAACATAATTTCTAGGATGGCTGCACATTAAGTGACAGCTTAATTCTAGCTCTCCCAGTGTCAAAACAGAAGCTTAGCAGAGAAAGCCGGTGGACATAGATTTCTGAGTAAATATCAGTAACTTGCTAGTAAGTGCACTTCCTGAATGCCAGGGAAAAAAAAGAAATACAGAGGACCTAAAGGAAAAATCACCTAAAAAAGTAATGAAAAAACACTGACTGAGAAAAGTACTGTAGCTGTTCAGTAAAAAGCAAGGCAAGCTCCAGACATGACTTCCAGTAACCCTGAGGAAAGTATAAAGCAACTGCACACAGACATGACTAAAATAAATGAAACATTGATGGAGTATATCAACTCAAACAATAACATTCTGGAAAAAAATGGAAGAAGCTTTAAACAGATACTAACATAAGGTGATAACACTTCAAAACTCAGAGGTCAAAATGAAGAAAAGGCTGGCTGAATATGAGACAGCACAAGAAGAGATGTTACAAAAAAATAATAGAATTAGAGGACAGAGCACATAGAGAAAACCTGAGACTTTCTGCTGTACCCAAGAAGCTGGAAGGAACAGACTGTATTAATTTCATGAAAACACAAATAAGCAACTAAACTGGTATTCTACAACATGAATTGTTAACTGAAAGGGCACATTGTGTATATGCTCCAAACCTGGCTATGAGGAAAACAACCTAGACATTTCATAGTAAAGATTCAATCTTACCGGCAGAAGGAATTGATTCTGACAAAACTGTGGCAGAAGGACAAACTATTAAAAGTGGGAGACAGCAGAGTGTTTGTGAAGAATGATTACTTACTGTACACCAAGCAGAAGAGGAATACATTTATTCCATTATTTAGGTAATGCTGAGAAATAGGTGTGAGATTCAAACTGCTATACCAAGCTATCTTCAAAATATTTTCCCTAGAGGAACAAAATAATTTTTTGATGAAGTACATGCTAAGGAAGAAATACAAAAGTTTGCCCAACAAAAATGAGTTGTAAAACAGAAGGAGATTCTGCTTCTTGTTCTTCTGGTAATAAAGAACACAGAAAAACTGTGCCACTGAGATATTTTCCAGTGTTTCAATGGAAAATGCTTGAGAGAGGGAAAAGAAGCACAGGAGTTGACTAGAAAAATCGAGAGTACACTGGAGATGAAGCAGAGACAGGTTTTGAGAGACTGAGATAAACAGGAATAGAAGAAAATCTGGAAATATTGGACTTCCTTGGATTTTGTTAAACTTATAGGGGACTCTAAAACAGATGCCCTACTTTGTGTCACTGATGTTTGGAAAATAAAATCAGTAACTTGGAAAATGACAAATCTGGGATTACAAAGTAATAGTTGTTTTTGTGAAACAGGACAGAACAAGAAATTCTGGAAATACTGGACTGTTTTTGGACTATGTTAAACTTGTAGTGGGCTCTAAAGCATATGCCCTACTTCCTGTCATTAATGTTCAGAAAAATACTCAAGGGGGAGTTAACTAAGTAAAACACATTTTTAAATAGTACTATTTAAGTGGTGCAGGATTTTATTTGCATATTATAAAGTACATTTTTTTTCAGTTATTTAAGTGTGATGTGTTTACTAATGCAAATATGTGCTCCTGTATTTTTTTTCTTTCTCCCTTCTTCTCTCTTTCTCATTGTTAATGAGGTCCATGATAATCTGTGTAGGCACGGCAATGTATTTAAAAAAAGTCTGGTTAAATGAGCATGACAAAAGAAAAATTAGTGTGCTTTTTTCTCATTTTTGCTTAGGGGAATGACTGGGTTAAGGCCATTAGCTTTATATAGTAACAAGTTTAAGAGAAAGCAAGTAAATGAAAAATAATATTGAATATTATAAGACTTTTTTCTAGTAAATAGTTCTGTACCTGGTTCTCATTCCTCTAGTAAACAATTTTTTTAAAAGAAATGGCGTGGAGTAAATGTTTTCTGAAAGTATTCATGTGTTTTCCCAGCTGAGACAGCTATAAAGATAAGGCAAAACTAGACAGCACTTAATGAAATAGCAGGCTCTACTGTGCATCTTAGCATGGATAATCTTTCTTTTAGTTTAGCCTGAATCTGTGTAAGTGGCTGTCAGCTTGGTACATCTGTTCCTATTAGGAGGGTAAAACTTCAATATTTAAAGACGTACAAAGTTTTGTGTTTTATTATTAAGTTAATAGGTTTTAGGGGGTATTGTGTGTGTATGTGTATGTGTTTGTGTGTGTGTGTGTTTTTGCTTGAGGGTTTTCAACAAAACAAAAAGTCCTGCAAGATATGACATAGGCTCAAATGGAGATGACAAAAACAATTGGACAAAAAACAATTGTATAAAAGATGAACCTGCCAAACAGTTCATGCATGTAACAAAAAAGCTGTTATACATAAAAGGTGGGAATAATAATATTTCAAGAATATGATTTTCTATAATGTCTTTAAATGTTAATGTCCTCACAGATAAGTACAAAAAAGAAACAGTAGTGAACTATATTAAAAATGATGAGTGCAAATAGCTATGCTACAGGAGACACGCAAAGAAAGGAAGCAGAATGTAAAACAATACCACTTTTGTTGGTCAGTATTGATGCAGAGACAGCATTTGACAGAGTAAGATGGGACTTTATGATCAGAGCATTGGAAGCATTTGCATTCCCTGATAAAATTATAAGGTTGATTAGGAGGATATATGAGGGATTGGAGGTGAAAATTAAAATGTGTGGGGTCTTCTCTGATAATCTTTCTTGAGCAGTGGAACCAGGCAGGAGTGTCCTCTCTCCCCTTTGTTATATGCATTACATATAGAGCTACTGGCAAAGAAAATAAGGGACTCAGAAATTCAAGAATACAATTAATATGGTAGTCAAGAAACATTGGGTCTATTTGTAGATTACATTATTTTATACCTAACAAAACCAGAAGGGACATTACAGTGTCATGAAACATACTGAGACAGTTTAAAACTTTTTTGGGGATTCAAAATTAATGAAGCTAAAACAAAAGCAATAATGATAAATGATGTACCCACATACAATTTTTTTCAGCAATATCCATACTTATGGGGACATGATAAAATTAAGTATTTAGGAGTATGGATTTTATTATTTATTTATTTATTTGCAGTTGGTTTACCAGGATAGTCCATTGGGCCAAGATGAACCCATTTTCAATGGAGTTCTGGGGAGAAAAGCTCCAGAAACAAGGTTACATAGTTTTTGGATATGTATTACAATATTTACAAAATTACATAGTTAAGCATTATACTGGTGATCAACATTTCAGATGGTACATACTATAGAAGCAACTCATATTACAGTATTTACAAAATTATATAGTAAGAGTATAACATTTAGGTGGAATTACTGATGAAACTGATTAGGAGATGGAAACATTTCAGTGGAGATACTGAGAGCAATTTTGAGTAAGGAAGTTAGCTAAAAGGATACAGAGTAATACTATAGGAGAGGCAGAAACAAGGAAAATGTAGGTAAGGAGGAGGAAGGAGGTAAAGGCAGACATGAGTTCTTGTTGGCATGTAGGAAAAGAGAGGTAAAGGCAGTCTTGATTTATGAAGGGTGGGTGCAAGAGCATTCCCACTGGGTTAGCAGATGAGAGTAAAGGGATTTTTTTGAATGTAAAATGGTTGAAGGTGGTACGAATAGCTGGAGGTAGGGAATTCCAGAGACGAGCTAGACTATAGGATAGAGATTTTACCTGGGGGTCGAATTGGTTTGTATAATTCAATTAGGTTTTGGTTATTAGTTCTGAGTACTCTATTGGGCATGTGCATTTTTAAGGCAGAGGAGAGAGATGGACAAAGGAAGGGTTTGAAAATGAGCTTATGAGCAAGAGTAAGTTGAGAATAGATGAGTTGGTTGGGTAGTTCTAGCCATTCTAGTTTGTGGAGAGAAGAACAATGGTGAGTAGATGCTTTATGACTAGTAGCGAATTTGGCTATTTTATTGTAGCATGAGGAAAGTTGTGTTTTGAGGGAAGATTGTAGGTTAGTCAGGAGTGGGGCTCCATAAAGAAGAGAGGGAATCAGGAATGTGGAAGAGAGAGTGATTTTAGTAGAGGGTGTAAGGAAACGATTTTGTCGGTAGAGCATGCCTAGTTTTTGATGAGTTTTTTTTATGTTAAGTTGTATGTGGGAGTTGAATTTAAGCTGACTATCAATTTTAACCCCAAGTAACTTAGCCTCTGGCACCAATTCCAAGGTTGTGTTGTTGTTAATAGTGATTAAAAAAGAGTTTGGATTGATAGAGATGTGTTTAGAGGGTGTAAATACCATTAGTTTGGTTTTAGAAGCATTTAGTGCTAGGTGTTTTTTTCTCATCCATTGTTCAGTGATTGAGAATGCGTCTTGTGTAAGCTTTTGGAGTGCAGGTATGGATGTGGCAGAGCAGATAATAGTTGAATCGTCTGCATATTGAGTAATATTAGAGAATGGGATGGAATTACGGAAGTCATTTATGAAGATGTTGAATAGAAGAGGACCCAATATGGAACCTTGGGGGACCCCAGTTGGGGTATTAAGGAAGGAGGAGGTGGCTTTTTTCCATTTAACTGCTTGAGCTCATTTAGATAAGTAACTAGAGAACCATTTTAATGAGGAAGGATATAAGTTAAGTTGGGATAGTTTCTTTAGGAGTAGTTTGTGAGAGACAGTGTCAAAGGCCTTTGAGAGGTCTACTAGAAGGGTAGAAACAATGTGTCCAGAGTCCCGGGCTTTATTTATAGTTTCTAGGAAGGAGAGGAGGGCTGTCATAGTACTATGGCTGGGTCTAAAGCCGCGCTTAGTTGGAGTCAGCAGGTGATTGTCTAAGAGGTAAGGTAGGAGCTGCAAATGGATACATTTTTCTAGGAGTTTAGAGATGGAAGACAGAATAGCTATTGACGGAAGTTTGTAATATTGTTATTATTGCCACCTTTATGCAATGGTATGATAAATGCCTTTCTCCAAATTCGGGGTACCATGCTTTCTTGGATAGAGTGGTTGATTAGAATACTAACAGGGTAGGCTATAGCTTCTGCAATTATGCTAAGGAAGTAAGAAGGAATATTGTCTGGGGCATTAGAGCATGGCTTTAGTTTCTGGAGGAGTTTTTTTATGGTAGATGTGGGAATAGGTTTAAGTGAGAAAGGTTAAGAAAGGGGGGTAGGGTATTTGAGGGTTGTGGTATTGGAGAGGAAGTAAGAGTGGTGGTGGGAGTGGAGGGAAAGGTAGAGGTGGACGAGGGTGAAGTTGAGGATGTAGTGGTATCAGAGAAAGAGGAGGTTAGTTTGGAAATAGAATTAATGAAAAAAGAGTTGAACTGTGTAGCCAAGTCCATGTCAGAAACATTGGGGTCTGGGCTGGGGTTGGCTATTTTACCAGGATTGATAAGGGAAGAGATTCCTTTCCAGAATTTTTGAGGATTTGTGTTGTTAGTGTTTTGGAGTATGGAAAAGTAGTTTTGACGATCGGTGATGACAAGCCTTTTTACTTTGTTTCTAAGCGTTTTGAATTCATTGTGGGTGAGTGGAGTTTTATTTTTCTGATAAAGTGTCCAGGCCGTGTCTCTGTGTCGCATGGCTGTTAGTGTGTCTTTGGTTAACCAGGGGCTAGTTTTTAGTTTTATTCTTTTAGTCCTTATAGGAGCATGGTAGTCTAGAAGGTTCAAGAAGGTTGTGTTGAAGTGGGCTACGGCATTATCTAGAGGTAACGTTTTTAGAATGTTCCAGTCAACTACTTTTAGAGAGTTGGAGAAAGCTATTGGGTTGAAATTTTTATGGTTGCGGGTAGTAATATAATTATGTGTTCTCTGTAAAGGTGCTGGTAGTCGATATGTGATGATAGGTAGGTGGTCACTAAAGGAGTCTGGAAGGGTACCACTGTTGGAGAAATAATGAGGGTGAGAGACTAGAATCCAGTCTAGAATGCTACCCTTTGAAAGAGATTATGAGGGGCGGGTAATATTAAATAGTTGTGAGAAGTTGTAAAGGTTGATATTAAGTGGGTATGAGGAAGAATGAATGGATGACCAATTGATATTGGTGTCACCCAAAATTATGGTTTCATTGCTAATGTTGGAGGAAAGCCAGGATAGGATATTCTCTAGTTTGGTAATATTATCTCCGGGGGGAATGTAAAGGGAGGCTATACATATGTGCTTGTATTTATTGACTTGAAGTACTGATAGGAGTAGTTCAGCATTATTGAAACTGGGAATGGGTTTGTTATAAGGGGTGACTGACAAGGAGGATGAGTGTAGTAGAGCAACCCCGCCTCCTTTTTTTTTGGTTCTATCTTTTCTGATGATTGAGTAGTTGGGTGGTGTAATTTCGTGGTCCTTTATGTGGGGTTTTAACCAAGTTTCAGAGATAGATAGGATATCAGGTTTACTATGTAATAGGTGACTCTATTGTCAGACACACTGACATCACGCTCACCAGGCTGAATAAAGAGAAGGTCACGTTGAGCTGCCTGTCGGGTGCTAGGATCCGCCACATAACGCAAGCACTCAGGTCACTCCAAAGCAAATACAAATATGACTCAGTCATTGTACATGCTGGTGTGAATCGAGCGTTTCTCCAGGAA
>NW_025049066.1:0-29156 GCF_019279795.1 Protopterus annectens | reverse complement strand
CACAAGAGGTGAAAATAAGTACTAGACCTGATCATCACAAACATGTGGGCACAAAAATGCTCCAATAATCGAAGTATATCCCTCATTGGTGAGATTCTCAGACCATAAACTAATTCTCCCACTCGGAGATCCACATCCCGCTTCCCCACCACCAACAACAAAAAAGCATCTCACAGTGAAGAACTTCTCAAAAAGCCAACTTCACACTTCTTAAGACAGGTGTGGTATCCTTCAAGGCCCCTGAGCCATTGGAAACCACAACCCACGCTGTTGAATCCCTTTACAAATGCTTTCACGAGCACTCTCCAGGATTGCATGGATCAAGCAATCCCAAATAAAAATCAAGACCCTTTCCACCAAAGGAAGTTACCCGATCTGGTGGACCCCAGCCATAAACAAACTCTTTACAACAAGAGGAGAAAGCTACTACAAGATAGAGCAAAATCACTAAAAGGGAAGACATCTCTGATCAATACTAGTAAAAACTACGCATCACTCATAAAATCATCCAAGGCCAACTTTACTAGAAAAATCGCCAAGGACTCAAAAGACAATCATAAGGCCTTCTTTAGTTGCTGGGTGTTAGAAATCTGGGTGGAAACTCCCAGATATGCTCAGAATTAGTCCAAAAATGATACAAAAAATCAATGAACCCACAAACATTGCAAACATACTGGCAGACAGGTTCAGTGCAAATCACTCCAAAAGGAGAAATATCTATCCCAGCAGAGTGTAGCCTCCCAATCATCTCAAATGCCCAGGTGAGAGCTGCTCTCTAAAGCTAAAAACACAGCATCAATGGGACCGATGGTGTCCCCCGGCTGTGTGCTACACAAACTCAATGAGGAACTAAACCCACACATAAGGCTGTTGTTTAATCTTAGCCTTACCACAGGATATGTACCCAAAGAGTGGCGACGGCAACTGTGGTCACACTCCACAAAGGCGTGTGGTGTGCTTTCTACGGACCCCTGGTAATTACCACCTATAAGATTAACAAGCTGGTCTTCAAAGCTATGGAGAGGATCATAATGGAACCTCATAAATAAAGACATAGGGGGACCTGTTACAGACATTGATCCTACCCAATCCTTGCCTTTGTCAAGGGCAGATCATGTTCTCTTGAACTTGGTCGAGACTTTTTGAAACAGTCACCAAGGCCATTGATGAGGGTAAGGCAGTTCACACAGCCTACCTTGACCTTTGCAAAAGCTTCTACAATACCCCACTCGGGTATCATAGAAAAGCTCACCAGGCTTAAATGTAAACCCATATGTCACAAGATGGGCTGCAAACTGGCCCAAGGACAGAACCCACAGGGTTAGAGTTGCTGGTGCCATGTCAGACTCCAAGCCGGGCACAAGCAGTGTCCCACAGGGCTTCAGCCCCTGGGCCCTCTCTTGTTCGCATCTACTTTTCAGAAGTGCAGGCAAACATAGGAGGATTGTGGAGCCGGACAAAGTTTGCAGTGATGACTGCAAACTGGGCATGCATAGTTGAAAATCCATCAGTATCACAGCGATATCCTTCCAGAGAGGTCTCATAGAAACGGATAACTGGTGCCAGAGCCATGGCCTTAAGCTAAACGCCAAAAATGTATATAGTCATACCTCTTTAGTAAAAAACAAGTGTAACCCCAAGTTACTACACATAGGTGGCAAATCCATTAAGCACAGAAGAGGCTTATCAGGACCTGGGGACCCAAGCTGACAGTAACCTTTCTTTGACACTCACATTGCCAAAGTGGTTAGGAGGACCTTCTTACATTGCCCACCTGATTATGAAGGGATTCACATCCAGATCAAGGGAGGTCATTGTTCCCCGTACTCTTCAATTTATCAGACCAATGATTGAGTACACAATGCCCTATCATCTCGAATGTATCTTTAAACCCACACCTGCAGCAACTGGAAAGACCCCAAAAGTTCCTCACCAAAAGGATAAAGGGGCACAAAAATATGCCATATGCTGCCCAACTGAAGAAACTCCAGCTCTATTCAGTCGCATACCATCTGCTCAGAGGTGACCTGTGCCTGACATACAAGGCCATGTCCAACCCGGAATTCAATGGACATGCTCCACCCTCAAAAAAATCCAAATCCACCAGAGCCACAAGAGCAAGAGACTTAAACCTCAACACGGATATAAATAGGACGTTATGGAGGGACAGATTCATCACCCAGAGAATCCCTATGCTGTGGAACAGAATCCCGGTCCATGTGAGACAGAGCACCTCGCTGGCTCTGTTCAAGAGGAATCTTGACCAGTGGATGGGAGATCGTAGGTTTACCCCGGGGATCATCTCTGTATCACTGCTGGACAGAGGCACGGCAAACTAATAGGTATAGTATTCTTCAATCCTAAGCAGTGGTGAAAGCCACACCACTCTGGCTAGGCTTATAAATGCCCTAGGGCAGATAGCCTAGTATGAACCTATGAACCTAAGTGTGATAATAAAACTGAAGTATACCGCTAGAACAGTTATGTCCACTGCAGACTTAATTTTAATAAAATACACACATCAGATATCTAGCATTTAGAAATTTGACACACATTCAATAATGCCAAGAACTGGAATTCGGTCAATAAGACATAAGAAGGACGTGGCTTTACAACAAAATAAATAAAAACTTAGATTGAGACAAAGATGGTCAGCCTTTTCTGTAGACATCACATCTACAGCTCCCAGTTACCGCGAAGAATAAGTAAACTCTGAGGATATACTACAAGTCTTTTTGCATTAATTACTGGATATAACTATTCTACCACAACCAAAACTACGCACTCGAGAATCAAAAGAACGAAGGAAAAACTAATTAATTTCACAGGATTAAAGCTGATTGTCTGCCTGACTCTGAATAGAGCTATAAACAAAGGATCTATCTGATTTCTGTTTCAAGATGTCAAAACTGGACAAAAAATATGGACACAACAACAACTAAAACTAAATTATCAATGCTGATGTCACCAGAGAAAGACTCTACATTTAAAAGACAGAAAACTGTAAAACCACAAGATCTTTTAAAACAGGAGGAACAAACCAACCGGATCAGCTAGCTAACATGGAGGACATTAAAACAGCACTGTTACCCATACAAGAATCTTTAAATGCACTTTCAAACCAGATACTTGCTTTAATACATGCAGTCAAATTCTGACAGAATAGATAAATCTGAGGCTAGAATATCTGATAATGAGGACAGAATAACATTTCTTACAAAAACAGATATTCATGACCTGACATTCAAACTATGCAGACCAAGATCCTGGATTTAGAGGCAAGATCCAGAAGAAACAACATAATTATTAGAGGAATCCCGGAAAATATTCAATATAATGATCTAATGCCTACCATTACACAGATACTGGAAATATTGTTCGAGGACTCGGGTATGGCTAAGCAAATAGTCATAGAAAGAGCACACAGAGCCTCAGGGAATCACAAGCATCAAATATTCCTAGACCGTTTATGTCAAAATTTGAATTACCAGGATGTAAATAAAATAATTCTAACTATGAAAAGAAAGGAGGTTTTGTAATGTGGCAAAATAACAGAGTTTCTATGGGTCAAGATCTACCAATGCAAATCAGACAAGCCAGACAAGCATTAGCCCCTTACTGCAAATTTCTTATTGATAAAATATAAAATTCCTGATGAAGTATCCAAGTACATTAATCTTTACATTTGATGGAGCCAAATATTCTGTTTCTATAAAAAGGAAGCAAAACTCACCTTTTGAAGACTTTTAAATCCCTTCCAACTTCAGAAGCTTAACTGGAACATTTAGTCTGTGTACAGCAATACAGATTCTGGGATTCCATGGCTACTATACCTCAAGGCTTCAAAATCCTTTGTTTGCTTTTCTCACCAGGCCCCTGTTTAATCATTAACCAGTATTTTCTTACAGGTCCAGCTTAAATCTAAAGATTTCATGAACTCCTGCAGCCTTGATGAACTGTGTGTCTGTGAGTCAACAGGAAGTCCTAGAAATGCTCCAGAGGGTCAGCTTTTGTTGTGGCACTTCCGAAATCTGTCCACATAATGGGCCCCTCTTCAGAACTCAAAATCAAGATTTTTATACCAGGAAGTAGCCAGAGCTCTGTGGAGCCAGGGAAGCTTTTAGAATGGCAAAACGAGGCTCCTGGACTATTTTAGAGAGGTTTGACTTTTATTTTGTATAAAGAAATGTCAGCTTATTCAGGTAAGGATTTAAACTGGCTGTAACATATGGTTAAATAGAGTAATTTAACTACAATGTTAGAAACAATATAAAGTTACTACAGTTATTCTATTTTGGATCTAGATAGTGTGCCTGAAGATAGAAATGCAGCTATAATTATATACTATTGATATTTTTGCTTTTCTGCCTTTGCAATGACTGTTATATTGTTTATGTTACTACAAAAAAAAAAAAAAAAAAACTTTCTCCTTATTAATGCTATGATAATCTATATGTGTTAACATGTATAATTCACTCTCCTATTCCTAAGGGAATGGAAGGATATATATTTTATGTGGTTCTAGAGATTCTGTGCATTATGTTAGCTATATATTTCTTACAGTATTAATACATTAATGGTGAAAAAATGTTACTGATGTTGTTTTTATCAATGCTGCTGTTAACATGTTATACTTACCTAGGCAAGTTAGATAAGACAGTTAGTTATTCTAGGATAATATAACCAATTATTTAATTAATAATGTATGTAAATCATTTACAGGTAGAATAAGAAATTGGTATGTAAGACATAACAGTGTGTTAACTAACTAATATGTTCAAGAGCTGTAGATAGGTACTAGTGTTTAATGGGGAATGTGTAGGTTAGTTTTTGTAGGGTTAGTTGTAGTTATCATAGGTTTTGTATATCTTGTTAGGTGTTATTATATAATAGTCATTTAGATTGATGTATACCAATAGAAGTATAAACAGTGTTAAAACCTATGTTTGTCCTGGTCCAGGAGAATAGTGATAGGCACTGGTTAGGGATGGGGCATTTAGTTTGCTTCCAGATATTTCAAATCTGATATTATACCGAATCTAGTATCGCTTTTCAAATTCAACATATACACTAACATTTTAAAAGTATTTTATGATAATAGACTCATGGAATGTTAAAGGTTTCAGAATCTGAAAAAAGGAAACTATTTTTCATTTACTTCTTCAGTCAAAAGCACAATTTATATTGTTACAAGAAACCCACTTGGGCTAATGATCAATGGACTGCCATTAAAAATAAAAATGGATCAGGGGTAATAGCTTGGAAGGGACAACTAATAGTGCAGGTGTAGCAATAATCATCAAAACTCAGTTCCAAGAGAGAATTTTAGATTTTAAAATGGATAAAGAAGGAAGATGGTGTTATGTAATTTTTATAACAAAATTTACGATAAACCGGTGATTCTTCTTAATATATATGCCCCATGTACCAATCAGCAAACCTTCATAACATCACTTTACTTTATTTTAAACCAATATAACAATTATTATATAATAATAGGAGGTGACTGGAATACATACCAAGACCCTAAACTAGATAAAACAAGTCCCCATAGATCTTATAATAATCAGGCAGTGATAGCACTGCAGGAACTTAAAGCAGATTTTAAACTTTATGATCCATTTAAATATAATAAGGACCAAATGAATCCAAATAACTTCACATTTTATTCGAAAGCTGTCATAAATGTGGTCCAGGATCGATTTCTTTTAATATCAGATACACTAATGTGTTTTGATCCCTATATATGCTTACATACAAGCTCGTTATTTGTCGGATCACTCCAGGATCACATTAACCTTTAAGAAAGATACTTGTCATAAATTGCATGCTAGGGGTTATAATTGGACATTAATTCCTTATCTATTGCATAAAGAGGATGTATTATAAGAAGCTCAGATGTTTTTTAATCAATTATTAAATAAGCTTTAGAAAACCGACATCCATCAGACATAGAATGGGCAACTATCAAAGTGCAAATTAGAGGAATGTTTATCCAAAAGCTACTTTCTACAAGAAATTACAAGTGAAAGATATGCATGACTTGAATCAAAATTGAATTATTAGATCAGGAATTAATTAGAAATTATAGTAAACAAACCAAACGGAATTATTAAATTGTCAGAAGAAACTTTTATTACAAAACAGTAAATTATCATTCCATGAACAGAAAATGCTGGTAAAATACGCTAATCACATACAGACCCCACAAAGCACTAGCACGTATTATTAATCAATCAAGTCACCTTCCCAAATCCCTGAAATATACTTCAACAATAAAACATACACCAATACGGAAGATATCATAAGGTTTTTGAACTAATATTTTCAGAACTATATGGTGAACAACAGGATGTAAATCCAAATAAGAATAATAATGATTTTCTTCAGAAAATTATATTTCCAAAGATTAATGATGAGCTTCATATGAACCTGATTAAACCTATTTCTTCAGAGGAAATAACTGATGTTATCAAGAAATTGAAGCCATACAAAGCTCTGACCGGATGGTTTGACTACAGAATTTTATAAACTTTTAGTGATATTCTGGGAAAATACTGTCAGTGGTCTTTAACTATATTATTAACAATAAAATTACTGACCCACACTTTAATGCATCGAAAACTATTCTCATACCAAAAGAAAATACTGATCGACAAAACCCGGATAATTATAGACCCATCTCACTTTTAAACATAGATATGAAAATTATGACATCGATTTTGGCTAACAGGTTGAAAATGGTAATTAACCCTATAATATCTGATGAACAAGCCGGTTTTATAAATAGCAGACAAACTATAGATAATACATTAACACTGCATACAATGATTTCTCATGCCACCCATAAAAACCATAATCTTTACGCACTTATAATTGATGCACAAAAAGCATTTGACAGAGTGAACTTAGAATATTTATTTGACATTTTAACATGTTTTAACATACCGCAAGAATTCACTTCAACTTTAAAAAAATTATATACCAATCCTTATACAAATCTAGTCATTAACAGGAATCTTTCAAAAAGAATTCAAATTAAAAATGGTACACGTCAAGGCTGTCCTTTATCTCCTTGTTATTCAATTTGTATTTGGAACCTCTATTTTGCACATTAAACAAAATATCTATCATAATGCTCCAAGGATCTATGAAAATAAGATCACAATGGCTGCTTTTGCAGATGATTTGAGTATTTATTGCACAACACCTGTTTCGGATACTAATAAAATATTAAAGGCAGTAGAAGAATTTGCAAAATTTCCAATTATAAATTAAATTTAAAAAAACTAAGATATTCCCATTAAAGACACCTACACCTTTTCACTATTACCATTAATAGGGCAGGTAAAATCAGAAGAAAAATAAAATACTTAGGAGTGGTTTTCTCAACTGACAACAGAGATTTTATCTCAATAATGTTAAGGTTATTTGGGAGCAGATAGTATCTGACTTGAAAAGATGGGATAATCTGAAATTACCAATAATGGCGAAGACTTCAATTATTAAAATGAATATACTTCCTATATTTCTATATATTTTAGAGCATCACAAGTTCAAATCTCCAAAAAATTCTTCAAACAGCTTCATACAGAACTAGCTAGATTTCTATGGGAACCTAGAAAAGTTAGGATATCGTATGATAAATTGATGGCTCCAAAAAATAGGGGAGGGTTGGATCTACCTAATTTCGAAACATATTATTTAATAATAAACACCAATAGACTTTTAAGAATAATTAACTTTGATGGGTGTAACTCGAAATGGGTTCCCAAATGGCTGGTTCTTAATCATAAACATGTCAAGGATATTAACTGCAAGGCATTACCTTTTTTAAACAAAAATACTCTTAAAGTGTACTTCGTGTTGGAACATATCAAAACATATATAGTTTCAGTACAAAATCTCTTTAACTCATTAAATCTTTTGCAAAGTATGATAATTCTTCAACCATTTCACAAAAATCCAAATCTGAAAATTGGTAACCAGCTGATAGACCTTAAGAAATTCCCACTTATAATTAATTTAACCCTACTTGATTTATATCCTTTTTTAGGTATCCCGATTCACAATATTTTAGAAGAGTTGAATCTCCCCAAATCGTATCTAATTATAATAAGACAATTAAAAGACCTATCAATAAGTTACCTTAGTAAAGGGAATGACATAATTAAAGAAGAAGATTTAAACATGTGTCTGAACTTATGGCAAACCCTTACACAGGAATGTAAATATATAACTGCAGCATATGGTTTGATTAAAGAAATAAAATATAATAATCAAATATTAATTTCCAAATACTGGAGAGAGAAATTGTTGACAATTGAAGAAAGTAAAATACTAAAAGCAATTCACTTAACCATAAAATCTGTGTCCCTTCAGAAGCTATTATTTACCCAATTGATGATATTTAATAACGCGTATTATCTGGCGTCTCACTCTACACAAATTTAACTCAAAGAACTCACCAAAATGCCCATATTGTATAGATCAAACAGCCGACCTCCTACATATGTTTTGGAGTTGTAAATGTATTTTCAAACTCGAATTCCTTGAAACTTCAACTACAAAAATGGGATATCAACATTCCACACTCTCCTGGAATTTACGATTTTACATATTCCACCACCCAACTTGGAAAGAACCCAAAGAATTATACTAGTCAATATTTTTTGTTGATGAAGTTATATATAGCTTCCAATTGGTTGAACCCTTTACAGACATCATGGCAAAATTTCAAGATAGTAGCCACCAAACATATTCTAGCACATAAATTTCTAATTAGTGATCATAAGAAAAATGTAAACAATACAAAAATATGGGAACAAATCTTTAACATTGTATTAGCTTAAAGTTCCATTCCACTATTCGCTGGGAAAAACTGAATAACTGTTGAATTTTATTGAGATAAGTCTTATATGGTTACTAGTTCTTTTTTCTTCATTATTTTTTTTTTTAGAAGTGTATAGGTATGTATAATGATTCTATGTAACTGTTGGAAGCATTCATGTACATATTGTAAGTAGTTGGTAGTACTGTATTAGTTGTTTGGAAAAAATAAAATAAAGAATTATTATTGAAAAAAAAATAAAAACTTAGATTACATACTTTATAAATACTTATGCACAGAGATATTAAAATAGATACGGAAATATAGAGAGTAGATGTACCTCAACTTTCAAATGGTAACCAGTGTAACTCTACTGCAGACAAATGTTCAGGAAAGGAGTGAAAGATCTAAACATTACACCACACTGGAGGGATGAAAAAAAAAACTTGGGTGGATGCAATCAGTTTTATACAGACAGTTGCTGTGTGACAGCTGAAGGGCTTCAGCTACTGGGAAAATACTTATAGTGCACTAACATAATTTTATTTGTAATATGTGTGACATGACTTTTTTTTCAAATGGTCTAAGATCGTCTGGTTTTATAGTCTAAACACATTTGCAATTCACTGGGTTTGTTTGCAGGTTGTAACTGCCCAAACCAGTGCTGTTGTGCAAAATGAGGGAAACTGTCTTTATAAAGGCATGTCTGCATTAGTACATGCATGAATAAGCAAGACTACTGCAGACCATATGAAAAACAATTACCAGCTAAGGGAGAAGGGCATGTATCAACAAGCATGAAACAAATACAATTGACTAGGCTGGGATAATCATTGCACTAAGTTTTACAGAAAAACAAGCACATACTAAAGGAGATGTAATGTCACTGCTACAAAGGCTGCAGATCTGAGTGTGACTGGACTGTATCTCTGGATGAGGCTAAACCAGTCAGTCAGCCAATGTAGTAGCCTATGGGTGGGGGAAGATAAAAACAAAAGGACAAACTGTAAAGATTGCAGAGAATGACCATCCCCCACTGAAGTTTGTGAAATCTGACCTACAGTATGCTAAAGAGCTTGTGTGAAAATCCTGCCTCTCATTGATCAGGTGACTTACACAGCACTGAAATGTAAACAAAGCACTCTAGCAAGCTACTGATTTTTGAAACGAGATAGTGCCCCTTTCAGAAAATAAGCTGAGAAGTAAAGAATTTTTCAACTGTGCGTTATCTGAAGCTAAAAGACAAGATGTCTAGGCTAGGAGTTTCTTTCTATTGTCTTAAGACAACGATAATTACTAGGTTTCACATATAAAGTGTCTTTTAATGCTCTGTGACTTCCTGCCAGCTGCAGTTCACAAAGAAATGTTAAATTTTAAAGGGAGAGTGTCGAGATTTTCTGCTACTGTCTTTGTTTTGGTTTAGCTGTCAGGTCATGTGATCCTAATATTTACATTCAAGCTGCTCTGACTCTTTGAGCTCAGGTTTCAGTACACTGGGGGATGGGTACATCTCACTTTCAGAAAGCCTAACAGTTTCCTGTGTGTGCTGCTTTTATTTACAGCCCATACTGACAGGGGAACTTCTCTTTGAAATGTAGAGAAGTAGTGCTTATAAGGCTTACTGTTGTTTTTTTCATTGTATTTAAAAGGTTTATACTTTCATTTGGCATGCAGACACTGTTCTATATCTTTTTCATTACTTTCAGCAGCTATGGAAAAATGCATGGCTTTGCTCATGTCCTTCACCAGGTTAATCAAATGAATCCTTATTTTTTAAATATAATAACATAGGTGCCACAATTCTCTGATACTGTCTTGCTGCACTATTTTACAAAATTGAACATTTCTTGCCTCTTTTACCTATACCTCACAGTGCTGCCTGTTATCACTATACAGACCTTAACTTTTTTTTCTTCTTTTTGCTTCTTCCCTATCCATGCTCCTCACTTTATTAATAAAGACATAACATTTCTACCTCACTTTCCCTCTCCTAAAAATCCCCTCCTCTCAACTCTGCACTGTAAGATATGTGTACTAAGTACATGTGAATACACAAAAAAATTAAGTAACTCTCAAGCAGAATCAGAGTGATATGAATCATATTTTGGTTAAGATCTGTAGTCTCATGTATATGGTCTCCTTAGTAATGTCTAATCTCTGTAATTAATATGCTACTATGTTTCATGTAGTATATGTACAATGTATGTACTAGCCATTATTCTATTTACTTCCTTGTATATGAAAACAATTAACACTGACTCTGAACCTTTTCTCCCTGTGCACCCCCTGTATATGGGATTCCACCCAGTCATACAACAAATGGCAAATACATGCATAAACACATACATACATAAGTAACTAGATAAATTACAGAATACCCTTGCTGTATGTGTTTTGTGCTAAAAGTAATAAATATACTGGTTTCATTTTATAATCCAGTCCGGAATTATGTTCACTTACAGTTCTAACTGCTCATTTAGGTTCTTTTTCCATACATGTCCAGACTAGAACCCTGGTCATACTGCATATGTCAATTTGTTTGGTTGCCGAATCATTCCTGAAGTGACTGCTTAGTTGCATATTTTTTGCCTATTTTTACTTAGATGTTAAACAGACCAATTAATTCTTATGTACATATTATTCATTTGAGAACGATTAGTCTTACTGTTGCAATGGCGTAAGGAAGGTAACACAACCGGAATGTCACAGACTTTTTAGTCATCACAGTACAGAATTACAAGGCACACATATATGTCCCTTTCAGCTTGTTGCTGTGGTGGGTTCTACTGGTTTTAGTAATTCTTTAAAGGCCCAGTTATGGTGATACCTCTCAGCCTAGTAGTTTCAGAAAACTACATAAGCCTTACACTTTAGGTGTAACCACTCCCCCAAAATAAGGGCAGATTTAATGTGATCCTATCTCGCCTACATTCTGTACTGATGGGTCCTCGGCTCCGACTCGGCATGCTCTACTATAGAATGAAGTCTCTTATTGGCTGAGCTATCCCACATCCCAGGATGCACCACCACTGCTTCCCCAGATCTCGTTTGCCGCTTCTTACAGCAAAGACGTGATCTCGGACTTGTCTGAGCTAAGTGCTTGTTATTTAAAAAGTTTCTGTCAGAATTTTTTTGCTAACCTACCCAACAGCTGTTTTAACAGCTATTCGTTGTTGTGCGATTGTGAGATTGTGTTTTTTGTGGTAAAATTGTCTAGTTTGAGGGAAAGGATCCCGTTTAAGTTAGAGGGGCCTTGCCCTCGCGCTTTGTGGAAAGCTTTTTGTGTGTGAGTCTTTCTTCAAGTGATCCCGTTTGAGTTAGAGGGGCCTTGTCCTCAGTTTCTTTAAGCTATTTGTTATTGTTAGTGTACTTTAAAGAATTTTTTCTGTGGTAATTATTTGTGTTTCAATATGTCGAAAGAGCACAGACCTTCAGGATTCAAAAAAATGCTCTAAATGCAGTTACATAATGTCCATCACAGACGATCACTCTTTGTGCGTTTATTGTTTAGGCCCTAAGCATCTTCAGGAGTCATGTAGCGTTTGTCACGCTTTTTCCTCCCGTGTCCTCCAAGAGAGGAAAAACAATTTTAAAAGGGCTTATCACCTCTTCCTTTGAGGAGGCTTTATCTTCTTCCTCTTCACCTTCAAAGAAGAAGAAATCGTCGGCTCCGACCAGCCCGTCGGAACCAGCTTCAAAAAAATCTCGGCAGGCTTCTCCATCGGCTCCACGGACTTCGGAGCTGAGGGCGGAACGGTCTGCCTCGATGCCTCCAGCCTCGACTCCTCTGGCTTCAGAGCCGATGGCTAGAGCTTCGAGAGGCGGGTCACCTTCATCGGCTCCACTGTCTTCGGAGCCAATGAGAGTTGCCCGCTCAGACTCTTCCGCCTCGGCGCCGAAGTCCACTTCGGCTC
Organism: Protopterus annectens; assembly: GCF_019279795.1. Taxonomy (NCBI): domain Eukaryota; kingdom Metazoa; phylum Chordata; order Ceratodontiformes; family Protopteridae; genus Protopterus; species Protopterus annectens. The sequence continues at coordinate 16,412 of NW_025049066.1, read as the reverse complement.
CGAGGGAAATTGCAAAGGTTGTGGAGTTTCCCTCGGCACCGATATTTATCGAGACTATTTGGAGCCGGTCCCCCAGTCCTTCGGAACCAGTGGAGAAGTCGACTTGAACTCGTTCGATCTCTTCTCGGTCTTCGAGAATGTCAGATTCGGACATAGACAGGGTGCTTCAAAGGCTGTTTCAGTCTCCGGTCTTTCAAAAGTTGGTTTTGGCTCCAGCCCAGTCGGCTCCAGAGCCGGTTGCCCACCCTGTTGTCTTGGTTCCTCCTCCAACAGCCTCGGCACCGTTGGAGTCGGAGCTGGTGGAGCCAGTGGAGGTTTTCAGGTCGGCTCCGACTCTTATTCCAACCCCGACCTTCGGGTCGGAGTTCGGTACACGGACCTCCTCTGTCGGCCCCGGGGTTGACGCTTCGGGACCGATGTTTTCGGTTCTGAGCCTCCCTCTCAGTGCGTCGGCTACGGGAACGCCATCTACTGTTGTGGCCTTGGGGGTTGAACCTTCCCAGGACTCTGGGGGTCCCGCCTTCAGGGCCATGAGGAGTGCTTTGGCCAAATCTTCTTTGGCCACCTCCACAGTCTCACCATCACCTTCCCTTGGCACAGAGACTGGTTCCTTTGTAGTCCCCCTGTCTCAAGACAGCGGAGCCCTGGGACCTGAGGCCACCCCCATCGGGGGTTCCCTCCTTCCTGAAGGTTCTCCCGAAGCATCTTCGGAGGAACCTCAGAGGAAGAGACAGTGCAAGAGGAAGCACGTCGACTCCCCTGATGAGTCTCTCACCTCGGACACCGACCTCGATGATGCGGAAGGGTCCCCCAAGTCGTCCTCGGATGATGTCTCCTTTGCGGACATTTTGGAAATCCTGAAGCAACGAGGCAACTGGCAGTCCAAACCCCCTTCTGCTGAGGAGTCGGTATTCCTCAAGGCCTTTGGGGCTCAGCCCTCCGCCTCCTGGGTGTCTCCGCCCTTCGACGAGCTTCTGGATTGATCTCTCGAAGGGTGTGAGAACACCCGGATTCTGTGGAACCGGTGCCAGCTCGCCCCAATAAATTTCTTTCAGCCCCCCCGAAAAGGATTTTCTCTCCAAAGGTGTGGCTGTAGATGCCCTGGTGGTGGCATCTGCTACCCAACAAGATGTGGCAGAGGCTTCAACGTCCGTCCATCCTCCTAATAAAGAGTCCAGGAGCATGGATCGATGCACGGAAGCACCTTACTTCAGCAACCTTTACTTTAAGGTCTCTGAATTATCTGATGCACTTCACCAGACTTCAGAGGGATCTGGTCAAGGAACTTTCAGATACCCTCTCTGGTAACTTACCTGAGCAGTTGGCCCAGATGGTTAGCTCTCAGCTGGCTACCCTATCATCGTTGTCGAACTCGTCCATGAGGCTCATTTTATATGCAGCCGAGGGGGCAAGCAGAGCGGCGGGAACAGGTGTTGCTCTACGGAGACAAGCCTGGCTTCGCCTGTGTCATTTTGCGGAAGCCTTCAAGTCTTCCTTTGCCGACGCTCCCTTTGATGGGTCCTCTCTGTTTGGACCCAAGGTAAAGGACACCTTGACTCGCTGTGAACAAGAGGATAAGACTTTAACTGCCGTAGGGGCACGGTTTTCCACTTCCTTCAGGCCTTATCCCAAGGCTAGAAGAGGGGGGAAAATGTGGTTCTGTAAATCTCAAAAGCCTTACTCTTCACAGCAGAGCGATCCCCCTTCTAGAGGCAGAGGAGGGGGAAATTTTTCAGGAAGACGCCGTCCCAGAGGCGGCAGAGGCCCCCGCAACACTGGAGACCGCGAGTCCTTTCGTGGCTCCTCAACCTTCCAGCATCCCTGAAGGATTGCCCGACTGTGCAGCTCCGGAGCCAGTCGGGGGTCATTTTTCGAAGCACCTAAAGGCCTGGGAGAGTATCATTCAGGACCGATGGGTGCTCCGAATCATTGCTGGAGGTTACACCATCCCTTTTTTACAACCCCCCCCTCCATCCCAAAAAATCCCGGACCCGCCACCCAGTCAACGGGATCTTGCAGCCAATGAAATCTCAAAGCTGCTTCAAAAAGGAGTCATCCAACCTGTCCCCGCAGGCCAGACCGGATTAGGGACTTACTCAAGATTCTTTTTGGTGCCAAAAAAGACCGGGGACTTGAGGCCCATTTTGGATCTCAGCAAGCTAAATCGTTCAGTGAAGAAGTCCAAGTTCTGGATGGTCACCTTGCAATCCATTCTCCCGCTGCTGGAGAAAGGTGTTTGGATGTGCTCCATATATCTCAAGGACGCCTATTATCACATCCTGATAGATCAGGCGTCCAGGAGACACTTGTGCTTCAGCCTGGGAGACAGTCATTTCCAGTTCCGTGCACTGCCCTTTGGTCTCACCACAGCCCCCAGGGTGTTCACCAAATGTTTGGTGGTGGTGATTGCTCACCTGAGAAGTCTAGGATTCCAGGTGTTTCCATACCTAGACGACTGGCTCCTAACTGCCACCTCCAGGCGTCTACTCTTGCAAAACCTAGCAGCCACCATATCTCTAGGCAACTCCCTAGGAATCACCTTCAATTGGACAAAGTCCGTGTTGCTGCCATCTCAGCGCATTCGGTTTATCGGAGTAGAGATAGACTCAAAGCAAATGCGGGTCTATCTTCCTAGAGAGAGGATAGAAACACTACAGTCTCAAGTTCGAGCCTTGCTCCTCAAACGTCGAGCCCCAGCCAGGATGGTCCTACAACTGTTAGGTTCCATGTTGGCCACCATTCTCCTAGTCCCCTTGGCAAGGTTACATATGAGGATTCTCCAGTGGCTTCTGTCAGTCCAGTGGTCTTATCAGGATCTCCCTCTCAGTCACCACATTCTGATCACAGAGACATGCAAACAGGATCTTCGCTGGTGGCTTCTTTCCTCCAACCTGGATCAGGGGTGACCCTTCGTTCCACCACCTCCAGTGGCCACATTGACTACGGACGCCTCCCAGATGGGGTGGGGGGGACATTACCTGGGCAGGTCAGTCCAAGGAAAGTGGCACTCCGACGAGAGTCTCCTCCACATCAACATACTAGAAATGAGGGCGGTGCTTTTATCGCTGCAAGCACCACACGGTTAACTCCCCCAGGGCATGATGGCCATTCAGTCTGACAACATGTCAGTAGTCTGGTACCTGAACAAGCAAGGAGGGACCAGATCCTACCCCCTTTGCAGAGAGGCCATGAAGGTATGGGATTGGGCGATTGCAACCAAACGTTTTCTGGTAGCAACACACATTCCAGGGAGATCCAACGTGATAGCCGACAGACTGAGCAGAACTATTCTCTCCCCTCACGAGTGGTCTCTGAACGACAGAGTGGCAACTCAGATTTTCAGAAGATGGAGAACTCCTTGTTGTGACCTTTTTGCAACCCCCCTCAACACGAAATGCCAACAGTTCTTCTCTCTCACCCCAGTTCCGGGGGAGATTCCCAAGGACGCCCTAGTCCAAGCTTGGCCCACCGGCCTGCTATACGCCTTTCCACCATTTCCCCTTCTTCCCAAGGTGATCCAGAAGGTGATTCGCTTGGAGAGCAAAATGATTTTAGTTGCCCCATACTGGCCTTGTCAAGTCTGGTTTCCCTTTCTTCGGAAATATGCACTGGACGGTCCATGCTTCCTGGACCAAGTTCCGGATCTCTTGACCCATCAGTCGGGACAGCTTCATCAGTCCCTCCACTCGTTGAAGTTAACAGCTTGGCTCCTCCTCTTCCGACCATAGTCAGGAACCATGCTTTGGACCCGGAAGTCATACGTATCTTGTCCTCGGCCCACAAGACTTCTACTAAGAAAATGTATAGCAGCAAATGGAAAAGATTTGCTATTTGGGCCCAGCTCCGGGGATTAGACCCCATAACAGTCCCATTGTCAGAGGTTCTGAAGGTTTTAGCTTCTCTGTTCAATCAAGGTTGTTCAGTCTCTACCATCAAGGTTCAATTGGCGGCTATTTCCAATTTTCATGAGAGCATAGAACCACCTTTGATGAGCAACAAGTTGTGTAAAGCCTTCATGAAAGGTGCTGGGCTGCTACGGCCCCCGATATCTCATCCCGCTCCACCGTGGGATCTTAACGTGGTGTTAGGTGCTTTGACCTCTTCCCCCTTTGAACTGGCAGCAACTTGTGACTTAAAATTTCTTTCTTGGAAGACTGCTTTATTAGTTGCAATTACATCAGCCAGGAGAGTTTCAGAACTTCAAGCCCTATGTGTTAAACCACCATACCTGGTTTTTCACAAGGATAGAGTATCCCTCAGACCGAACCCATCCTTTGTTCCTAAGGTTTGTTCTAGTTTTTGTCTGCAACAATCATTGGAACTTCCAGTCTTCTTCCCAAAGTACTCAAACAGAGCGGAATACATCTTTCACACCTTGGATGTTCACAGACAATTACGCTTTTATTTGGATAGGACGCACCAAGCATGGAAAACAGATCAGTTGTTTGTGTCCTTTTCGGACAATAAATTGGGCAAAGCCGTCACGAAAGTCACTATTGCCAAGTGGATCAGAGACTGTATCAGTCATACTTACTTCATTTCTAATAAAGAGCTTACAGCTACAGTGAAAGCTCATTCTACCAGGGCTATGGCTACTTCGGCAGCTTTTCATTCCAAGCTTGCCATTAGTGACATTTGTGCTGCGGCTACGGGGTCTTCTCCTCACACCTTCTTTTCTCATTACAAATTGGACGTGGCATCTCGGAGGCGAGCTTCCTTCGGTTCCACAGTTCTCAGGAGTGTTTTCCAGTGAGCCACCCAGGAATCAGGTGCTAGGGACGCTGTCCCATCAGTACAGAATGTGATAGGATCACATTACATCTTTAGTTATGTACTTACCATAACTTTAGATGTATGGGATCCATCTCGCCTACATTCTAATAACCCACCCTCCTTCCCCTGCCTTGGAGATCAGAAGAGACCGGACGTTCGAGTTCAGCTGTTTCATCTTGAAACACCTGGCAATATTATATCAACAGTCTATGTGTGTGTGCATGTGTGCGGACAAACAAGATCTGGGGAAGCAGTGGTGGTGCATCCTGGGATGTGGGATAGCTCAGCCAATAAGAGACTTCATTCTATAGTAGAGCATGCCGAGTCGGAGCCGAGGATCGGCTCCGAACCCATCAGTACAGAATGTAGGCGAGATGGATCCCATACATCTAAAGTTATGGTAAATACATAACTAAAAGTTTTTCAATACTGCCCTTATGAATAGAAATGGTTGTCCGAAGCAACTAGCATGAAAATACAATCTATGTAATTATTTAGCATCTTCTGTCCTCTTGAATTTACATGCAGAGCACATTTATGATGAATACCTCAAAAATACGGGTCATCACTCTGGACTTTCTGGAATACAAGGCCCTTGCGCTGTATTATGTCACATACAGGCTTTTATAGGGGAGATCTATGTCTGGCCTACAGGGCATTGTCAGACCCCACTCTGATGAATCTCCTGCATATCGACAAAATACGCAGTACCAGAATTGCATGTTCGAAACACTTAAAGCTTGCCTGTGATCTAAATAGTACCTGCTGCAGAGATAGGTATGTATCCCAGAGACTATTCCATCTATGGATAAGGCTCCACATCCATGTGAAGCACAGTTCTTCCCTAACCCAATTCATGAGCAACTTATAAAATTTATTTATTTCTTTATTTCCAGTTAGATTACCGTTGAAGTTGATTGTCCCCACAGAACCCATTTTAAGTGTAGGCCCGGGGGGGAAAGCTCCATGAAACACATTACAGTAAAGATAGCAGTCTAATAAAATTAACAGTAGATATCAAATAATACAAAGTGTGAGCACTATTGCCCATAGTGTAAAAATATTGTGCAGACAAATTTTAAAAAATTCACACAGTACAAGTGAAACGCTGTTTACAAAATTTACAGAGTGTGAGACAATTGCATGGGAAACCACAAATTCATCCCTCGTTTGGCACTTATGTCTCTAATGGACACAGGTAACCTGTAAATGGTTCATCTACCAGGACCATGCTTACACTTATCAAGGTTAACAGAACTTGTCAGAGATTTGGGATGCATGGCTAAGCTTAAAAAGGCACTTGTGGTCGTTACTGTAGTAAACACCTATGAACCTATGAACAATGGTAATTTGCGAGCTATGATTACTCGATATGTCCTTTCTAGAGTACTACATGAAGTATTAGTCATGATGTAGAATGAATAGTTCTGAATGATACCAAAAAAAATGTTACATTATAAGCATGCAAAATTCAAGCTGCACGAACCAAAAGCAGGGGAAAGTCATGTGAATTACATAGGGTGCCGGATTAACAAGTGCAAGGCACAGTGTATTGTTTAAGTGCACCCTAAGTGCATACCAGCCAAAAGACTATTGTGGTGCAGTATGTAGATTTCCACACCGGTCAACATGTTGTGCATGACACATGAGCATGTGCATAAACACTGCTGGTGCAGTATGTCTGTAACACCATCATAGGTTCATCATCTCAGGTTGCCAAGCACTCTTTACATTGCCTAAGTGGGTATCCACAACACACACTGGGTTTAAAGGTGAAAATAAAAAGTAAACCAGCAAATAGCAGCTCTGTGCATATCTGAGCACTGTGTTTACGCGGTGCATCCCCAGTCTTACACATGAAGGCAATGGCAAGGGAAAACTGCAGTCGGAAGGTAATCAGGAGAACTAGTATAGCTGGCAGGTGAAATGTATCATAATCAGCCAATTACACAGGCAGCAGCCCAGCCCACAACACTACTTTAAACTAGGCAAACACCTTTTCCTCTGGTTTTCCCACATACTCTAACACCATTGGTGTATACAAGCAGGGGAATTTTAAAAAACAAAAACAACAAAATGATAGGGGCTACAATAGCTATCATACAACTACAACTGGAAGAGGCTGAGGGTGGTGAGGATCACAATGATGTTGACCAGCCCACAGTGAGGAGATGAATAAGACTCTACAGACCCAAGGTAACCTACCAGTGTCTACATGAGCTGGAGATAATGGAGCGTTATAGGGTGGACAGGGACCTCATACAGCAAAGTGTTGAGCTGTGCCGGCCATGCCTCACACACACAACTAACGAGGGGAAACCATCCCAGTGGATACCAAGGTATGTGTAGGCCTAAGAATGCTAGCTACAGGAACCTTCCAAAGGACAACTGGGGATATAATGTGCATCTGACAGGCATCAACATCCAGCGTACTCCACCAGTTCACTGATGCCATGTCAGCACATGCTGGTGAGCATGTATATTTGCCCAACACCCATGAGGTGTTGGCCAGCAATATACATCTCTTCCAAGAAATAGCAGAATACCCTGAGGTAGTGGTTGCTATACACGGCAAGCACATATGCATCAAAGCACCAACCAGTGAGTGTGGTAGGGTCTACATCAACCACAAGGGCTTCACCTCCATCAACTGCCAGGTTATGTGCGATACCCAGGGCATAATAATAAATGTGTGTGCTGGCTGCTCTGGAAGCTATCACGATTCCCACATCTTGCATCTGATGCAGCTGTACCAGGGATTTTCCAAAGGGGACATCTCTTACGGTCACCTAGTGGGGGATGTTGGTTATGCACTCGATCCGTGGCTGATGACACCCATCAGAAATGCACTCACACCCATGCAAGAACTCCATAATGAGGCACACACACTGACCATAATTATAATAGAGCGTGTGTTTGCAATGCTCAAGTCATAGTTCCATTGCCTGTATACATCCGGTGGAGTCTTGTAGTAATCACCAGCTACATGTACTCAAATTGTCATGCTACACAATATTATCCTGTGGAAACAGCTTCAGCAGAAACAGCACGGGGCAGGGTCACACAGCCCCCCACCATTGCCAAGGCCTGCACAGCCACAGAGTGACTTGGAGGAGGAACAACATGAGCCTGCCCCAGTAGGAAGAATGAGGTGTGCTCGCTATACCCTGGTATTTGGCAAAGAGGCAACCGATAGCACATACACTCACACATGAGGCACCCAGGGAATGGCACTTTTCTCTGACGTACAGATACTGTAAAAGGGATGCCAAACATGACACTACCTGTGCCCAACCACATTTAGGGAGTGTACTATGTGCATCCGACATAGGCAGCCCTCAACCACCATCATCCTCAAAACTGGGACACCCACAAGGTAAGTCACTCACTTTACCAATTGCCAAATGGAGTAGTATGTGTTGTTACCTGTATCTATGGTATTGATGTGAGCATGAAGGGAATCTGGTGACTGAATGGCATGCCAGCAGATATTAGACACCTATAGTTGCAGCATGAGATCTGTAACAAATACTGTTGTCACCATAGTAGCCAGTTCTACACATAATGACACAACCCACTGCAGGAAATGTGCTGGTCCACATCTGTGTCCATATGACACACTCACGCCAGTCAGGGAGGTTCACATACCCAACAACATTCTCAGCCAGCAGGACATGTGTAAATAAACACAATCAACGGCCGTGCTAATGCCTCTTAATGATGCTTATGGGTAACCCCCCCCCCCGGCCTACACAGACAGACTACATCAGGTCAGGTAGTTGGATATTAGTTCTGAAGGGTAGGAAGTTAGAAAATAATATGTAAGTCAATCAAACCTAAGACCTGTAGTACACTAATATGCTTCTAGTCAGCATGATAGGTTAGAAAACAGAATGAAAAAGAGTAACGTACATACCAGTAGAGTCACACCAAATATGTACAAGTGTCATTTGTGCCCTCCCCAATCCTGTGTTGATGTAAAAACAGTCAGGTGTGCCCCACCCATATCCTATGTAGACATGTACGCCCACACCATCCTATGCAGACATGTAGTAATAGTCAGGTGTGCCCCCCCAATCCTATGCAAAAATGTATTAACAGTCAGCTGTGAATCCCCCCCCCACTCACAACCAGCACTGTAGAAACACGTGTGCCTCACCCAGTCCTATGTATACATGTGGTAACATTAAGGTGTGCCCCCCAATCCTACGTAGAAATGTAGTAACAGTCATGTGTGCCACACCCCACTCACTTGTAGCAATATACAAAGATTTTGGTGTGCCCCCCCATATCCTATGTAGAGATCTAGTAACAGTCAGGTGTGCCCCCCAAATACTATGTAGACATGTATTAATAGTCCCCCAATCCTGTGTAGTAATGTAGAAACAGGTGTGCCCCCCATACCTATGTAGACATGTAGTAACAGGTGTGCTCCCCCAATCATATCTCGAAATGTAGTAACAGTCAGATGTTCCCCCCTCTGCTGTGTAGCAATGTAGAAACAGTCATGTGCCCCCCCAATCCTACTGAAATGTAGTAACAGTCAGGAGTGCCCCCACAATCCTTGTAGCACTGTAGAAACAGTTGGGTGTGCCCCCAATACCTATGAAGACATGTAGTAACAGTCAAGAGCCCCCCCACCACAATCTTATGCAGAAAAGTAGAAATGGTCTGGTGTGCCCCCCAATGCGATGTACACATGTATTTGCAACAATCTGGTGTGCCCCCACTCCTATGTAGAAATGTAGTAACAGTCAGGTGAGACCCCAATCCTAGGTAGAAATGCAGTACCATGTATGTGTAGGTATAACACCAGTGGAGCACAGATGTCCAGAGGTGGCCAAGGTAGCAGTTTAGATTGTAGCATTTGTACAATATGCAGGTATGTGTATGTTAGGTTGGTGTGTGTTTCATATTGTGTGACAGTGGTCACTATGTATGCATGTTGAGGTTTTACCTGGTGGCCATTCCCCACTACTGGCGATGACAGGCCATGTCCTCACAACTACAGTGCACCAGACAATCCCCACCAGTATAACACATGCTATGAGTAAGCCATTGTAAATGTATGGTGGTAGTATGTGTCACCATCTCAAAAATGGACATGGCATGGCTGTTGGCCTAGATATACAAGCAGTACACAGGGAAATGTACCCCAGACATAATGTATATAATTTGTAACTGTAAAATGGACACACCCTTTGAATTGTACATACAGGTATGCATCATATTATCTGGCCCTGTAGTAGAGAATAGCAGTGTCTTCTGGCCAAACACTTGTAGATCACAAAGGTGATAGGACTGATGTAGTGGGGAACAGCAGATGTGCCTCCACATGCCACCATAACTGGAATGCCCTATGCATATCTGTGAGTCAGATGCAAGTAGTGTACATAGCACACATGCACCCAGCTCACCCAAACACCAACCACAGGTACCTCTCTGAGTGTATACCTGCATGTTGGCAATGCGCATATGACCCCCACCTGTGTATGGCAATAGTGAAAGAAGGCAGCATGCAGTGCAGGTGTCCCACCCAGGTGTGTCCCTAGCTGTAGGTATCACCCTGCCAGCATCCACACCACCTGATCAATACTGAAAGCAAGTATTGACATGAACACGTAGCACACCATCTCTGTCACTCAAGGGGAATATACTGTATGGCAGTCTGGGACTGTAGGACTGACAGAATGCAACGGCTTGCTACAGCTGGCCTGCATCACCACCAAATGGCCTACAGGCCCCTGTCAGAAGGCCTCTGCCTCGCACGTACTGCCAATGCATGTTATGTCATGGACACCCAAAGAACAACATAACACACTACACATAAGCCATATGCAAGGCCATGTGGACAAATCACATTAACATGTCCACTCCATGTACTGTGGACCAACACCTAAATATAGCTGTGATGATGTGATAACCTTAGGGAAAGTATCACAGAATGTATGCATAATGTATTGAAGAGGATAGAATAATAGAGGGTGTGGGAGCATGGGTAGCATGGAATGTGGCAGGTCCCACACAGCTGTATGCACATATTAACCCTGGCTGCAAACACCTAAATGGGTGGCTCCAAACCTGCCATTACACCACAATAGGGGTAATGTCGTGACTTATAACTCCTGCCTTTGGGTAACCTGTGTTAATCTGTACAGCTATGTGGTATTGCCACAGCAAGATAAGGCCACAGTATCATGTTGATGATGGATGTACAGGTATGGGATCCTCTGCCAGCACTGTGTCAAGTATCTAAACTGCATACACAGACCTGGCAGCAAGTGTCTGCAGCTCCCCCTCCAGAATATATAACTTTCCATGAATATCTAGGTATTTGCCCACAATACCAGACACAGCTGCATTTACCCTTGTTCCCCAGGGCATCACTGTGAGCAAGAACGTCCACCTGACAGTACTTGAGGACATAAAACATCACAGTGTATAAGACTACACATATCTGACTATCTCTGCTAACACCAGCACGATGTAGCAGAAGCAGCACAGACACAATCACTTACAGTACACACTACCACTTTTCACAGTTTGACCCCATATTGCCAAATCATCTACAGATACCCTGCAGAAACAGTTATCTACCTGTAGTTGTACAAGATAAAGGTCTGTAGGTATCAGAGGTGTTGTGTATTGTTTTATCCAGCTGAGTGGAGGGTATGACTCAAGCATTTGTTGGTACATGGGTGTCTATCCCAGGGAAGTGTGGGTTAGTGTCAGTCACACATCAGTAGTAGTGTTAGCCTGGGAACATAAGCAGAGGTGACAAGAATGATGTAATCTGAAATCATTCATCAGTAATGTGTAGTATCAATTTAAACTATCTCAGAGAGAAAGAGAGTGCATTTTGTATTTGTTTCTGAACGTAAACACATCATCTCACCAGACCTTTACTTTGCTCTGTACGTAAGACTTAGATCTTAGTATTTCTCTTAGAGATAGATATGAATATAGCCAGATTAGTGTAGATAGTTTCTATATTCATGTGAGACTGAGCTACAATGTTGTTTTAAAGTATTTCCTGTGATTTCTGAACTCTGTACTGTCTTGTGCTTCTATTATTTAGTATTAAATATTTTTAAACCTTCTAACTGCGACTGTTTTGTGTAGAGATAATTTAAGCTCTTAGAGTACTGGCATGTATTTGGTGATGCTGTACAAGCCACTCCTAAATATTCTTCAAGTCTCAGTCACACTTACCAACTGGATAATAATAACATTGCACAGAAGAATTGGACTCCCTTTGGTAAGGGCCTTTTTAGTAGCTGATAGTAGTGGTTGGTGGCAGGTGGTACTACCATATAGTCTGGGCAGAAAGGTTCATAGCTGGAGAACCTGTGCCAGCCTTCCCCAGGAGTGCCTGTGTGTTTGTATATAAATCAAATCTCAAATTGTGTGTATGTCAGCCACTTGGGCAGGGACACAAAACCACTGGTTGGACAGAGAGGTTGCAGGAGGTTTTGGCTTGACCACTCAGCTGAGATCTGAACCCTATAGATGTGCCAGTGGGGAGTCTTATTGGGCATCTGGAGAGAAAGGCAGAAACCAGCCCAGGACTGACTGTGATGTCTGTGTGTTCTTAAGGGAGATTGTACTTTACTGTGTGTGTACTTGTTATTCTCCCAATGTGCACGTCCCTTACTGGTGTTAGTGGTGAGGATTGAGGCTCCTTGATTACTGGGCCAGTGCACGGGTGTCACACATACCATAACTATCCTAATTGTAATTGCTTTGAATGAGCATAGAGAGAATGCCTTGCAATAACTAAAGAAGAAGTAGCTGGCTCTAACGATCTAAAAATCCGTGAAATGTGATGCAGGAATTGACAATGAGCAAGGTGTGGCAGCTTTGGCATTTTGCAGATTATGGTACCCATGATAAGAAGAACTTCAAGGCATTTCTGTAGAAAACTTTCTTCCTGATGATGAAACACTACATCTTTTGTAAACCTCTGTATTAGCATAAGTAAACAGTATGGATGTGGAGGCACAGCCCCAGTTCATGTTGGGGGATTCTGGTGGGTAAAACTTCCTAGGAAAACAAACCACTGTATGCCAATGAGTTCTGACATTCTTTAATTTTTTAACAAAGTTTATTTCTCAGAACCACATGACTCTCAGTTATAGGTTTCAGGCTTCTGACATGGAGCCAGAACCATTAAACTAGGCAGAGTATTTAGCTTCATAGCATACACAGTAACATCCTGTTTTGTAATTCCTAGTGTTTGTGTGGGTTTGTTCTCAATTCCTCGGAGCTGCTCTTGGTTTGACAGCTTCGTATGAGAGTTAAACAGAATATGCTGCATCTAAAGCCATCCACTGCTAAAAGAATGAAAATAGCTATCAGTTTGCATTCCTGCTGATTACTTTACTGTACTTAATAAAAGTCCTGTATTAATTGTTACATTTTTCACACTTTAGTAGAGTTTCAAAGCTGAACTGTTTCCCCTGCTCCTCTAGTACTTAATTACATTTTGTGTGATTTTCCTGCACTTGAACACAAAAACCAGCATTTTTACATTAAGTTGTTTTTTTCTGAATGCACTCTTGTGGCAGAAGTGTGCTGTAGCAAACCTATCTGAGTTGGGGGGGGGTGCTGGCTGAAAGCTTATTATGTGTTTTTCCTGATTAGTCTGTAGGCCTTGCTGTTGTAAAACTGTTTCTTCTGATTCTGCATAAGTTCAGTGTTTGAGCCAGGCTGCCCTGTATAGACCCAAATGTTATCAAGTTAATATTTCCCTTAGAATAACTATCTTTGTAACTTTCCTCAGTCCCCCTGCTGCTCTAGGAGCATCTGAGTTTCACAAAGAACAACATCACTTTGTTGGATAGCTGCAGTTCACACTGAGCATAGCACCCATTCTTTGTTCAAGTGCTGCCATTCCAGTCCAGTTAAATCTCTCCACTCTTCTCCCTGGTTAATCCCATAATAAAAAACTTGAAACATGGATAAGCACTTTTCTGCTATCTCCATGGCCAGCTTGGTGGACATGGGCATCCTAAGCCAATGTAGCAATTGTCTCATGCATACTGACAACCAATTAATCCTGAAACAAGCAAACACAGTATGAGAGATATGTAGTTACACAATGGAAATTGAGATGCAGCTCTCACAAATCAAATGGCAAACAGGTTTTCAGCACATGCACAACATTTCCCCCACTAAATAAGGTCTTGCTGCATAAACTCATGTATGCAGAGTTACTTACAAATAACTTATCTAATCCTCAGAGGCCTCCTGCACACTGCCCTCAGAAACAACATGCAAACAAAACATAACAACTACACATAGAATACACATCAGGTGAAACACCACATGTTCAAACATCTTCATCATAGGAGAATCCATCATGAGACATGTGGACAGCACCTCCCCACCAGGTTGGATAAAGAGAGGGTAATAGTCAGTTGCCTGTCAGGGACCAGTATATGCCACATCATGCAGGAACTTAGGTCACTTAACCACAAGTACCATTATGACTCAGTCATAGTCCATGTGGGTGTGAATGACCTGAGACATACCTCCCCAGAATGTATGAAGAGAAACATGATGGACATCTCTGAATACATAGTAGTAAAATAGCACCGGGTGACACTATATCACTTATAAAATTTATTGACAAAAATAAGAACAAAAAGTGAGCGCTCACTTTTGGTTCTTATTTTTGTCAATAAATTTTATAAGCGATATAGTGTGTCACCCGGGTGCTTTATTTTATTTTACTACTTTATATACTTTTTTAGCACCTTGGTATACCGGAAGCCATTTTTCTTTTTTATATATCTCTGAATACATGTCACAGGTAGGTATGAGCCTCACAATGAGCAGCATTGTACACTCACCAAGAATGATACCACAATATAAACAGAAAATGCACCTGTCACCGCTAGGCTAGGCTTTTGAAAATTGGCCAAGGCGTTAAGCACCCCCATAGTGCCTTTTCTAGGCACTGTGAAACCAGCAGACCTACCAACTTAACAAATACTTCTAATGCCAAGCTGAAGGTACTACTGCTCAGTGCTTGGAGTCTTAAGAAGAAACTGTACTCCCTGGAAACTCTCCTCACCATGGGGAATGCTGAGGTCTGTGCAGTTGCAGAGACATGGTTCAAGGCTGCAGAAAGCACCCCAGCAGTGCAAGGCTACAACACTTGTCACATATTTGGACCACCCTCTGAAAAGCCAAAAATGAAAGGAGGAGGTGCTTCCATTTTCATATGAAACAATCACATCTCTAGATTGGTCAAGTAGGATGACTCATTTGAGCGACTCCATGTCCAGCTGACCATAGTCAAAATCCCACATCATATCATTGCTAGCTACATGTCCCCAACCATGAACCATAAAAACCACTCCACATACCTGAAGTTACTAGAAATTCACCGCAACACACTACATTACTCATGGGTGATTTTAACTACCTTTCCATAAACTGGGAAACATAAATGATGTCTAACATGCAGGCTCACAGATCCCTGGACTTTGTCACTGCAAATGCTCTGGAACAGCTGGTCTGCACTACAATTAGGGGTTCAAATATCCTTGACATGGTACTCACATACATGGGGAGGGTTGCACCCCCCCCCAGCCTAATGCCTTAATTTATGAGACTGTATCATAAATCAGTCTCTTAAAATAAATGAAATGGTAGAACCCCGATCAAATCCTGAAATGCTGAAGATTTTTTCCAAGGCAAATTACCTTCTATTAAGTGATAGCTTAGGTAATTTTAAAGCTCCCCCTAATCCTGAAAACTCAGAGGCCTGTGCAGTAGTATACCTGAGTGCCCTGTACAACCAATTTAACAACTGCATAGTAACAGTCATGCCCAAATGAACTAAACTACATGTCTAGCTGGAAAAGCAAGACACCCTGGTGGACCCCTGGCATAAATAGACTATGCAACATGGGGAATAAATTCTTGACTAGAAGTAAGTGGGATGCTACACAACAGAGAAAGAAATATCTCATTAGATTCAGCAAGCAGATTAGAGAACTAGTCAAGTCTTCAAAAGCTAAATGTGAGACTAAAATATCCTTCCAAACAAATGTTAACCACCAAGCATTTTTAATTATGTCCAGAATCTTAAGGGGAACACTCAACAGTGTGCTGAGCTGGCTGTAGATGGGGCTACGTTTCTTTGCCAGAGGAAACAGTAAACCTGCTGGCTGATACATTCAGCTCAAATGTCACCCCATCATCACCTCCAGTCACTTCCCAGGAAATACCCACTACCATTCCTTTGACTGTTGTCACAAAAGGACAGGCTGTTACTGAGCTTTTTAAAGCTCGAAACACGACATCAATGGGCCCTGACAGAATCCTACAGTGCCTATTAAATATCTTGAAACATGACTTAGCAGATGCACAAAGATCTCTGTTTAACCACAGTTTTCAGACAGGCATTGTCTCACTAGAGTGGAGGACAGCAACAGTCATCCCTCTGCACAAGGGGGGGGGGGGTCATCAACTGACCCAGGAAACTACTGACACATAAGTCTGACTAGCCTCATATGCAAGGCTATGGAAAAGATAATCATGGCTCTGATTAACAATGACATAGGAAATCTCTATACTCTAGACTCAACCCACTTTGGCTTTGTCAAAGGCAGGTCTTGCATGCTTAA
>NW_025049065.1:0-15332 GCF_019279795.1 Protopterus annectens | reverse complement strand
ATTTTTAAAAAAAAAGGGGGGGGAAAAACCCCCATTTAAAAAAAATGTTAAATTACAGAGTGGGGGAACCACCCCAAAATGATTTTAATCTAGTACAGGGGTGAAAAGGGAAACCCCCTTTACATCAAAATGATTAAATCTAGTACAGAGTGGTAAAAGGGAAACCCCCTTTACATCAGGTAAATGATTATTAATCAGTACAGAGGGGAAAAGGACCACCCCCTTTACATCAGGTAAATGATTATTAATCTAGTAAAGGGGGGAAAAAACCCCCCTTTTAAAAATGTTTAAAATTTTATAAGAGGGGAGGGCCCCTTTTCCATAAATGTTATTTTTTAAAATTTGGGAGGGAACCCCCTTTACATCAGGTAAATGAAAATTTAAAGAGTGGTGGGAAACCCAAAAAATTTTTTAAAATTTTAAAATGGGGGGAATTTTTTAAAAAATTTTTTTGAAATTAAAGGCCCAAATTTAAAAAAAAAAATTTTTAAAAAAAGGGGAAAAAAAATCAGGTAAAATTTTTAAATTGGGGGGGAAAAAGGCCCCCCCTTTAAAAAAAATATTTTTAAACTGAGGGAAAACCAATTTAATCGGGTAAATGAAAAAAATGGAAAGGAAATTTCAGGTAAAGAAAATTAACAGGTAAAGAAAACTTAAAGGAAAAAAACTTTACAAGGGTAAAGGAAATTTACAAGGTAAAGAAAATTAAAAAGGTAGAAACCAACTTAAAACATCAGGTAAATGATTTTTAAATTAAAGGGGGGAAAGGACCCCCATTTACATCAGGTAAATGATTATTAATCTAGTAAGGGGGAAAAAACCCAAACCCCCTTTTAAAATTTTTTTTTTAAAGAAGGGGGAAACCACCTTTACATCAGGTAAATGATTATTAATCTAGTACAGAGTGGGGAAGGGACCCCACATCAGGTAAATGATTATTAATCTATACAGAGTGGAAGGACCACCCCCACATCAAAATGATTATTAATCTAGACAGAGGGAAAGGTTTACATCAGGTAAATGATTATTAATTTAACAGAGGGGTGAAAAGGGACCCCCACCTTTACATCAGGTAAAGTTATTAATTAACAGAGTGGTGAGAAGGACACCATTTACATCAGGTAAATGATTATTAATCTGCAGAGTGGTGAAAAGGGCCCCCCCCCTTTACATCAGGTAAATGTTAAAAATTAAAGAGGGAAAAAATTTTTTAAAGGTAAATATTAAATTGGTGAGAAGGACCCCCATTACATCAAAATGATTATTAATCAGTACAGAGTGGTGAGAAGGCCCACCATTTACATCAGGTAAATGATTATTAATTAGTAAAAGGGGGGAAAGGACCCCCTTTACATCAGGTAAATGATTATTAATCTAGTACAGGTGAAAGGACCCCCTTTTCCGGGAAAAATTTATTAACCCCAAAAGGGGGAAGGACCAATTTTCAAAAAAATTTTTTAAAAAGAGGGGAAAGGGACCACCCCCTTTTAAAAGGAAATGATTATTAATCAGACAGAGTGGTGAGAAGGACCCCCCTTTAAAAAAAATTTTTTTTAAAAAGGGGTGGGGGAACCCCCCAACTTAAAAGTTTTTAATTTCGGGGGGGGAACCCCTTTCATCAGGAAAATGATTATTAATCAAACAGAGTGGTGAAAAGGGAAACCCCTTTACTCAGGTAAATGATTATTAATCTAACAGAGTGGGAAACCACCCTTTACATCAGGTAAATGATTATTAATCAGTACAAGTGGGAGAAGGACCCCCATTTACATCAGGTAAATGATTATTAATCGTAAAGTGGTGAGAAACCCCCTTTACATCGGGTAAATGATTATTAATCTAACAGGGGGGGGAACCATTTAAAAAAATTATTTTTTTAAAAAAGGCCCCCCCCCCCCAAATAAATATTAAATTTAGGAGAGGGGAAAACAATTTAATCAGGTAAATGTTAAAAAACCCCCAATGGTAAAGGGAAATTCACAGGTAAAGAATTAATCTTAAGATTAAAACAATTTAAAAAAATAATTAATCTAGTAAAGGGGGGGGGGAACCCCCCTTTCATCAGGTAAATGTTTATTAAAAAGGGGGGAAAACCCCAAAAATGATTATTAATTAGCGGGGGGAGAAGGCCCCCCTTTACATCAGGTAAATGATTATTAATCTAGTAAGATGGGAGAAGGACCACCCCCAAAAATATTATTTTTTGGGGGGAAAGGGACCAAAAATCGGGAAAATGATTATTAATCTATACAAGGAGGGCCCCCCCCCCCAAAAAAGTTATTTTTTAAAATTTGGGAAAGGAAAACCACAGGAAAAAATTTTTTTATACAGAGTGGTGAGAAACCCCACATCAGGTAAATGATTATTAATCTAGTACAGAGGGGGAGAAACCACCCCTTTACATCGGAAAAATTTTTAATCTAGTACAGAGTGGTGAGAAGGACCACCCCTTACATCAGGTAAATGATTAAATTTAAAGGGGGGGGGAAAACCACCACTTAAAATGAATTTTTAATTTTAAAGAAGGGGGGAGAAACCCCCCTTTACAAAAAATTTTTAAATCAGTAAGAAAAAGGAAATTTAATAGTAAATGTTAAAACCCCCAATGGTAAGGGGGAAACTTACATGGTAAAGAAAATTAAAATGGTGAAAGGACCACAACTTACATAGGTAAAGATTAACTATAAGTGGTGAGAAGGAACCTTTACATAGGTAAATAAATTAATTATACAGAGTGGTAGAAAACCACTTAAAAGGTAAATGATTAAATCACAGAGGTGAAAGGACCACCATTTTAATGGGGAAAATTATTAATCAAAGGTGAAAAAACCCTTACACAGGTAAATGATTATTAATAGTAAAAAGGTAAAACATTTTAAAGGAAAAATTTTTAAATCAGTACAGATGGTGAAAGACCAATTTAAGGAAATTTATTAGTACAGATGGTAAAGGACCAAAATGGTAAATATTATTAATTAGTAAAGGGTAAAGGAACCCCCTTTACATCAGGTAAATTAAAGTACATGGTAAGAAAAACCATTAATAGGTAAATGAACAATGGGGGAAGGACACACTTTAAAGGTAAATGATTATTAACTGACAGAGGGGGAAAAAACACCCCTCAAGGTAATTAAAAACCAGTTAAAAGGGGGAAAACAATAATGAAAAGATACAATAGAAGGATTTTAAAATTTAATCTGTAAGATTAAAAGGGGACCATTTAAAGGAAATTTTAATCAGGTAAATTTTTAAAGGAATGGAAAAATTAACATCAGGAAAATTTTAAATAAAAGTTAAAAAAATTTAGAAAATTTAACGGGAAAGGTTTAAAGGCCCAATTAAAGGAAATTTAACATATTAAAACATTTAAAACAGGTAAATATAATTTAAAGGAAAAAGACCACTTTCATCGGTAAATTATTAATCGTACAAGTTGAAGACACCCCTTTAAGGTAAATGATTAAATCTTACAAGTGGTGAGAAGGAAAACCCTTTAAAGATAATTTAATCTAGTAAGATGGTAAGAAGGACACACCTTACATCAGGAAATGATTTTTAAATTATAAAGTGGTGAGAAGGACACCACCTTTACATCAGGTAAATGATTATTAATCTAGTACAGAGTGGTGAAAAGGACCCCCCTTTACATCGGGAAAAAATTTTTAATCTAGTACAGAGTGGTGAGAAGGACCACCACCTTTACATCAGGTAAATGATTATTAATCTAGTACAGAGTGGTGAGAAGGACCCCCCCTTTACATCAGGTAAATGATTATTAATCTAGTACAGAGTGGTGAGAAGGACCCCCATTTACATCAGGTAAATGATTATTAATCAGTACAGAGGGGGAGAAGGCCCACCACCTTTACACAGGTAAATGATTATTAATCTAGTACAGAGTGGTGAGAAGGACCCCCATTTAACGGGTAAATGATTATTAATCTAAAGGGGGAAAGGCCCCCCTTTACATCAGGTAAATGATTATTAATCAGGGGAGGGAAACCTTAAAAGTTTTTAATTTCAAAAAAAACCCCCCCCTTTTTAAAAAAAAAATTTTTAAAAGGGGAAAAAAATTTTTTAAAATTTTTAAAAAAACCCCAAAGGGGAAAAAATTTAATCGGAAAAATTTTAAAAAAAATTTTAAAAAAAAATTTTTTTAAAAAAAAAAAGGGGGGGGGGTTTTTAAAAAAAAAAATTAAAGGGGGGGAAAAATTTTCGAAAAAAAAAAAAGGGGGAAAAAACCACTTTTTAAAAAAAAATTTTTTTAAAAAAAAGGGGGGAAAACCACCCCTTTAAATAAAAATTTTTAAGGGGGGGGGGCCCCCCTTTTTTAAAAAAAAATTTTTAAAAAGGGGGGAAAACCCCCCCCCAAAAGGAAAAATTTTTTTAAAATTTGGGGGGGAAAAAAAAAAAAATTTTTTTAAAATTTTTAAAAGGGTGGGGGGGGAAAACCTTTTTTTAAAAAAAAAAAAAAAGGGGGGGGGAAAACCCCCTTTAAAAAAAAAACCGGGGGGGGAAAACACCAAAAAAAATTTTTTTTAAAAAAAAAAAAAAAAATTTAAAAAAAAAAAAGGGTTTTTAAAAAAATTTTTCAAAAAGGGGTAAAAAAAAAAAAATTTTAAAAGGAAAAATTTAAAAGGACAAAAAAAAAAAAAAAAATTTTTTTTTCCCCAAAAACCAGGAAAAATTTCCCGGAAAGGGAAAAAAAATTTTTTTAAAAAAAAATTTAAATTTTTGGGGAAAAAAACCCCCCTTTTTAAAATTTAAAAAAAAAAAATTTGGGGAAAATTTTAAAAAAAAGGGGTTTGGGGGAAAAAAAAAAATTTTTAAAAAAGGAAAGAGGGGAAAAAAACAAAAACCGGGAAAAGGAAAAAAAATTTTAAAACCCCCCAAAAAACCCCTTTTTTTAAAAAGTTTAAAAACCCCTTTTTTTTTAAAAAAAAAAGGGGCCCCTTTAAAAAAACCCCTAAAAAAAAAAAAACCAAAAAAAAAAAAAAGGGGGGGGCCCTTTTAAAAAAATTTTTTTAAAAAAAAAGGGGGAAAAGGGAACCCCCTTTTGGAAAATTTTTAAAAAAAAGGGGGCCCCCAAAAAAAAAAAAATTTTTGGGAAAAAAAAAAAAAATTTTTAAAAATTTTTTTTAAAAAAATTTTTAAAAAATAAAAGGGGAAAAAATTTTAAAAAAAAAATTTAAATTGGTGGGGGGGGCCCCCAAAAAATTTTAAAAAAAAAAAAACCCCCATTTAAATAAAAATTTAAAAAAAAAACCCCCCCCTTTTAAAAAATTTTTAATAAAGGGGGGGAAAAAATTTTTAAAATTTTTTTTAAAAAATTAAAGGGGGGGGGAAAAATTTTTAAAAAAAAATTTTAAAAAAGGTAATGGGGGGGGAAAAAAAAAATTTTTTAAAAAATTTTGGGGGAAAAAAAAAAAATTTTGGGAAAGGGGGGGGGTTTGGGGGAAATTTTTTAAAAGGAGGGGAAAAAGGGAACAAAAAAAAAATTTTTAAAAATTTTTTTAAAAAAGGGGGTTTTAAAAAATTTTTAAAATTGAAAATTTTAAAGGAAAAAACCCCAAAATTTTTAAAATTTAAAAAAGGGAGGGGGAAATTTTTTTTTAAAAAAAATTTTTAAATTAAAAAAGGGGGGGGCCCCCCCCCCCCAAAAAAAAAACCAGGGGGGGAAAAAACCCCCTTTCCGGGAAAATTTTTAAAAAAAATTTAAAACCAAAAAATTTTTTTTAAAAAAGGGGAAGGGGAAAAAAATTTTTAATTAAAAAAAAGGCCCAAATTTTAAAAAAATTTTTGGGGTAAAACCCCAAAAGGGGAAAGGGGGTTTTTTAAAAAAAAAAACCCCCCCCAAAATTTTTTTCCCTTTTTGGGGAAAAAAAAAAAGGGGGGGGGGGTTTTTTAAAAAAAAAAAGGGGGGGTAAAACCCACCAAAAAAAAAATTTTAAAAAAAAAAAAACTTTAATAAAAAAAAATTTTAAAATTGGGGGGGGAAAAAAAAAAAAATTATTAAAAAAAAAAAAAACCAAAAAAAAATATAAAAATTAAAAAGGGGGGGGGGGGGGAAAAAAAAAGGTTAAAAAAAAAAAAAAAAGGGGGGGGGAAACCATTTTAAAAAAAATTTTTTTTAAAAGGAGGGGAAAACCCCCCCCCTTTTTTAAAAAAAAAAGGGGGGGCCCAAACCCCCCTTTAAAAAAAAAAAAAAGGGGGGGGGGGAAAAAACCAAAATTTAAAAAATTTAAATTTTTAAAAATTTAAAAGGAAAATTTTGGGGTGGGGAAAAAAAATTTTTAAAAAAAATTTTAAAGGAAAAATTTTAAAAAAAGGAAAATTTTTTAAAAAAAATTTTTCCAAAGGGGGGGGGCCAAAAAGGGGAAAGGTTTTTTTAAAAAAAAAAATTTTTAAAAAACCCCCTTTCGGGGGAAAAAAAAAGGGAAAAAAAAACCCCTTTGGGAAAGGCCCCAATTTAAAAAGGAAAAAAAAATTTTTAAAAAGGGAAAGGCCAGGGTTTTTTAAAAGAAAATTTTAAAAAAAAAAAATTTAAAAAAAAAAAACCCTTTTTAAAAAAATTTTTCCCGGGTAAAAATTTTAACCAAAAAGGGGGTTTAAAAAAAATTTTAAAAAAAAAAAAAAAAAAAAAATATTTTTTTTAAAAACAATTTTTAATTTAAAAATTTTAAAAACCCCCTTTAAATTTTTTTTTAAAAAAAAAAAAATTTTTGGAAATTTTAAAAAATTTTTAAAAAAGGGGTGGGGGGGGAAAAAAAAAATTTTTTAAAAATTTTTAAATAGAAAAAAAAAAAATTTAAAAAATTTTTTTGGGGGAAAAACCCCCCTTTTGGGGGAAAAATTTTAAAAGGGAAAAGGGGGAAAAAAATTTAAAATTTTTAAAAGGGAAAGGGGGGGGGGTTTAAAAAAAAAAATTTTAAAAAAACCAAAAAAAAAAAAATTTTTTTAAAAGGTGGGGGGGAAAAAAACCCCCTTTAAAAAAAATTTTTTTTTGGGGGGGAAAAAACCCCCTTTTTAAAAAAAATTTTAAAAAAAAGGGGTTAAAAAAACCCCCCCCCAAAAAAGGTTTAAAAAAAAACGGGGGGGGAAAAAAAAAAAAAATTTTTTAAAAGGGGTTTTTTGGGGGGGGGGGAAAAAAACCCAAAAAATTTTAAAATTAAAAAGGGGGGGGGGGGCCCCCAAAAAAAAATTTTTTCCAAAGGGGGAAAAAAAAAGGGTTTTTAAAATTTAAAATTGGTGGGGGGGAAAAACTTCGGAAAAAAATTTTTAATTAAACGGGTTTTTAAAAGGCCCCCCAAAAAAAATTTTTTTTCCAGAGTGGGGGCCCACCTTTTTAAAAAAAAAAAATTTTAAAAAAAATTTTTAAAAAAAAATTTTTAATTAAAAGGGGTTTTCCTTCAAAAGGGAAAAAAAACCCCCCCCGGGGGAAAAAAAAAAAATGATTTTAACGGCCCCCAAAAAAAAATTTTAAAAAAAAGGGGGGGGGGGAAAAAAAAAATTTAAAAAAAACCGGGGGGGCCCCCCCTTTAAAAAAAATTTTTTTTGGGGGTAAAAGGGGGTTTTTTTTAAAAAATTTTTTTTTTAAAAGAGTGGTGAGAAGGCCCCCCTTTTTAAAATAAAAAAATTTAAAAAGGGGGGGGGGCCCCCCTTTTTTGGAAATGTTTATTTTTGGGGGGGAAAGGCCCCCCAAAAAAAAAATTTTTTAATTTTTTGGGGGGGAAGGACCACAAAAAAAATTTATTAAAGTACAAAATGGTGAGAAGGACCCCCCAAAAGGAAAAATTTTTATTAAAGTGGGGGGGGAAAAACCCAAAAGGAAAAATTTTTAAAAAACCCCGGGGGAAAAACCCAAAAATTTTTAAAAAAACCAAAAGGGAAAACCCCCTTTAAAAAAATTTTTTTTGGGGGTAAAGGACCCTTTTGGAAATAAAAAAATTTTGGGGGGAAAAACCCCTTTCCAAAAAAAATTTTTAAAAAAAAAGGGGGGAACCCCCCTAAAAATTTTTTTTTTCCGGGGGGGGGGGAAAACCCAAAAATAAAAAATTTTAAAAAAAATTTTAGAAAAAAACCCTTTCCCGGGGAAAAAAATTTTAATTTAAAAAAAACCAAAAAAAAAATTTAAAATAAAAAATGGGAAAAAAAAATTTAAAATTAAAAAAAACAGGGGGGAAAAACCCCCAAAAAAATTTAAAAAAAGGGGGAAAAAAACCCCCCCCTTTTAAAAAATTTTTAAATTTTTAGGGGGGGAAAAAAATTTTTAAAAAAAAAATTTTGGGCCCCTTTAAAAGGAAAATTTTCCGGGGAAAAAAAAAAAAAGGGGGGGGGGGTTTTAAAGGAAATTTTTAATTTAAAAAAGGGGGAAGAAAAAAAAATTTTCAAAAAAATTTTTAATTAAAAAAGGGGGGGGGGGCCCCATTTAAAAAAAATTTTTTTTAAAAGGGGGGAAAATTTCCAAAAAAAAAATTTTTAAAAAGGGGGAAAAAAACCCCACCTTTAAATAAAAATTTTAAATTGGGAAAGGGGGGGGTTTTTAAAATTTTTGGGAAAAAAAAAAAATTTGAAAAAAAGGAAAAGGCCCCCCAAAATTTTTTAAAAAAAAGGGGGGGGCCCCCCCCAAAATTTTTTTTAAAAAGGGGGAAAACCCCCCTTTTTTTAAAAAAAAAAAACCAAAAGGGGGAAAACCACCAAAAAATTTTAAAAAAAAACCAGGGGGGGGAAAAAAAAAAAAGGTTAAAAAAATTTTATGGGGGGGAAAAAAAAAAAAAAGGGGAAAAAGGGGGAAAAAAAAAAATTTTTAAAAAAGGGGAAAAACAAAAAGGGGGAAAAAAAATTTAAAAAAAATTTTTAAAAAAAGGGAAAAAAAAAAAAAAATTTTAAAAAAGGGGGGGGGCCCCCCCTTTTTAAAAAAATTTTTTTTGGGGGGGAAAAACCCCCCCCAAAAAAAAATTTTTATTAAAAAAAAAAAAAGGGGGGTTTTTTTAAAAATTTTAAACTGGAAAAAAGGGGGAAAAAATTTTGGGGGGAAAAAAAAAAGGGGGGGAAAAAAATTTTGGGGGGAAAAAAAAATTTGGGGAAAGGAAATTGGGGGAAAGGAAAACCCAAAAATTTTAAAAAAAAAAAATTTTTAAAAAAAAATTAAAAACCCCCCTTTAAAAAAAAATTTTTAATTAAAAAAAAACCCCCCTTTTAAAAAATTTTTTTTTGGGGGGAAAAAAAAAAAAAAATTTTTTTTTTAAAAAAAAAAAAATTTTTTAAAAAAATTTTAAAAAATTTTTTTAAAAAAGGGAAAAATTTGGGGAAAATTTTTAAAAAGGGGGGAAAAAAACCCCCAAAAAAAAAAATTTTTTAAAAGGGGGGGGGCCCCCTTTTGGGGAAATTTCAAAAAATTGAAAATTTAACCGGGGGTTGAAAAACCTTTTGGGGTAAAAAAAACCCCCCTTTTGGGGGAAAAAAATTTTAAAAAAAAAAATTTTGGGGTAAAGGTTTTTTTAAAGGGGGGTTGAAAATTTTTTGGGGGAAAAAAAACCCCCCTTTAAAGGGGGAAAATTTTTTTGGGGAAAAAAAAATTTTTTTAAACCAGGGGAAAAAAAAAAGGGGAAAAAAAAATTTTTTAACCGGGGGTTGAAAAAAAAAGGGGAAAGGCCCCCGGAAAAAAATTTAAAATTTTGGGGGAAAACCCCCGGGGGTAAAGGAAAACCCCAAAAAGGGGTTAAAAAAAACCCCAAAATTTAAAAAAGATTTTAAAAAAAGGGAACCCCAAAAAAAAATTTTTTCAAACAAAAAAAAATTAAAAAAATTTAAAAAAAATTTTAAAAAAAACCAAAAAAAAATTTTTAAAAAATTTTTAAAGGAAAAAAAAAAAAAATTTTTAAAAAAAAACCCCCCTTTAAAGGTTTTTTTTTTCCCAAAAAATTTTAAAAAAAATTTTAAAGGAAAATTTTAAAGGGGGGGAAAAAACCCCCCTTTAAAAGGAAAATTTTAATCGGAAAAATTTTTTAAAAAAAAAAAGGGGGAAAATTTTTAATCGGGAAAGGGTTAAAAAAAAAAAAAAATTTTTCCTTTTTTTAAAAAAAAAATTTTTAAAAAGGAAAATCGGAAAAATTTTAAAACCCCCCTTTTAAAGGGAAAAATTTTAAAAGGGAAATTTTAAAAAAATTTTGGGGAAAATTTTTAATCGGAAAAATTTTAAAAAAAATTGGGGGAAAAAATTTTAAAGGGGGGAAAAAAACAAAAAAAAAAAATTTTTTTAAAGGGGAAAAAAAAATTTTTAAAAAAAATTTTTAATCGGGAAAATTTTAAAAAAAAAAATTTTTTTAAAAAAATTTTTTTTTAAAAAATTTTAAAAAATTTTCACTAAAAAAGTTTTTTTTTAAAAAAAAAAAAATTTAAAATTTTAAAAAAAAAAAAAAGGGGGGAAAAAATTTTTCCCGGGAAAAGGAAAATTTTTTAAAAGGGGGAAAAAAAAATTTTGGGGAAAGGAAAATTTTTGGGAAAAGGAAAATTTTTTTTTCCCCCGTTTAAAGGGGAAAGGAAAATTTTTTGGGGAAAGGTTTTTTTAAAAAAAAAAAAATTTTTTTGGGGGGGAAAAAAAATTTTGGGGAAAGGAAAAATTTTGGGGTAAAAAAATTTTAAAAAGGTTTTTTTTGGGGGCCCCCAAAAAGGGGAAAAAAAACCCCCCAAAAAAAAAAATTTTTTTTTTTTCCAACCCCCCTTTTGGGGGTTTTTTTTTTTAAAAAAAAAAGGGGGAAAAAAAAAACCCCCCATTAAAAAAAAATTTTTTAAAATTGGTGGGGGGGAAAACCCACCATTTAAAAAAAAATTTTTTAAAAAGGGGTTTGGGGGCCCCCCCTTTTTAAAAAAAATTTTTTTAAAAAGGGGGGAAAATTTTTTTAAAAAAAATTTTTTTAAAAACAGAGTGGTGAAAAGGCCCCACCTTTACATCAGGAAAAATTTTAAAAAAAAAGGGGGGAAAAAACCCCCTTTTTTGGAAAATTTTTAAAAAAAAAGGGGGAAAAATTTTTTTAATAAAAAAAAAATTAAGGGGGGGGGCCCCCTTTAAAAAAAATTTTTTTTAAAAGGGGGGGCCCCCTTTTGGAAAATTTTTAACCAAAAGGGGGGGAAAGGACCACCACCTTTACATCAGGTAAATGATTATTAACCCGGGGGGGAAAGGCCCCCCTTTAAAAAAAATTTTTTTTCCAGGGGGAAAAAACCCCCCCAAAAATTTTTTTTTTTAAAAAAAGGGGGGGGAAAAAAACCCCCAACCCCCAAAAATTTTTAAATTTTAAAAAAAAACCACCATTTTTGGAAAATTTTTAAAAAAAAAGGGGGGGAAAGGAAAAAACCCAAAAATTTTTAAATTTTAAAGGGGGAAAAAACCCCCCTTTAAAAAAAATTTTTAAAAAAAAAGGGGGGAAAAAACCCCCCTTTTTTTAATAAAAAAAAAATTAAGGGGGGGGGCCCCCCTTTTTTTAATAAAATTTTTTTAAAAGGGGGAAAAAACCCCCCTTTAAAAAAAATTTTTAATCTAGTACAGAGTGGTAAAAACCCACCCCTTTAAATAAAAATTTTTAAAGGGGGGGGGGGGGGAAAAAAAAGGAAATTTTTTTTCCCCCCCCCCCCCCAAAAAAGGAAATTTTTTTTCAGGGGGGGGGCCCCCCAATTTTTAAAAGGAAATTTTTTTTCCGGGGGGGGGCCCCCCCCCCTTTTTTTAAAAAAAATTTTTTAAAAAAAGGGGGAAAAACCCCCCTTTTTTTTGGGAAATTGGGGGGGGAAAAACCCCCCCCTTTTTTAAAATTTAAAAAAAAGGGGGGGGGGGAAAACCCCTTTAAATAAAAATTTTAAAAAAAAAGGGGGGGAAAACCCCCCCCTTTTTTTAATAAAAAAAAAATTAAGGGGGGGGGCCCCCCAATTTTTAAAAGGTTTTTAATTTTAAAAAGGGGGGGGGTTTTTTGGGAAAATTTTTAAAAAAAAAGGGGGGAAACCCCCCCCCTTTAAAAAAAAATTTTTTAAAATTGGTAAAGGGGGGAAAAACCCCCCCCAAAAAAAAATTTTAAATAAAAAGGGGGGGGAAAACCCAAAAAAAAATTTTAAAATTAAAAAGGAAAAAAAAAAAAATTTTAAAATTAAAAAAAAAAAAAATTTTTAAAAAAAAATTTTTTAAAATTTAAAGGAAAAAAAAAGGAAAAAAATTTTAAAAAAAAGGGGGGGGGAAAACCCAAAAATTTTTAAAAATTTTTAAAGGGGGGGGGGGGAAAAATTTTTGGGAAAAATTTTTTAAAAATTTAAGGGGGGAAAAAATTTTTAAAAAAAAATTTTTTAAAAAAAGGGGGGGACCCCCCCCAATTTTTTAAAAAAAAAAGGGGAAAAAGGAAAACCCCCCCAATTTTTAAAAGGAAATTTTTTTCACCCCCCCCCCCCCAAAAAAGGTTTTTAAATTTTTGGGGGGGGAAAAAAAATTTTTTTAATAAAAAAGGGGGGGAAAAAGGGGGAAAAAAAAAAAAATTTTAAATTTTTTTTTAAAAACCCCCCCCTTTTTTTAATAAAAAAAAAATTAAGGGGGGGGGCCCCCCCTTTTTTTAATAAAAAAAAAATTAAAGGGGTGAGAAGGACCCCCCCTTTAAAAAAAAATTTTAAAATTTAAAAAATTTTTAAAAAATTTTTTTAAAAAACCCCCCTTTTGGGGTAAAAAAAACCGGGGAAAAAAAATTTTGGGGAAAAAAAAACCCCTTTAAAAGGGGAAAAAAAATTTTGGGGAAAAAAAAACCCCTTTAAAAGGGGAAAGGAAAATTTAAAAAAAAAAACCCCCCCGGGGAAAAAAAAACCCCTTTAAAAGGGGAAAAAAAAAAAGGGGGAAAAAAAAATTTTAAAAAAAATTTTTAATTTAAAAAAAAAAAAAATTTTTAAAAAAAAAAGGGAAATTTTAAGGCCAAAAAAAAAAAAAAATTTTTTAAATTTTTTAAAAAAAAAAAAAATTTTTAATTTAAAAAAAAAAAAATTTTAAAAAAAATTTTTAATCGGAAAAATTTTAAAAAAACCCCCCTTTAAAAAAAATTTTTAAAAAAAGAAAAAAAAAAAATTTAAAAAAAAAATTTTAAAAAAAAAAAAAAAAAATTTTTTAAAAAAAAAATTTCAAATTTTTTTTAAAAAAATTTTAAAAAAAACCAAACAAAAATTTTGAGGGAAAAAAAGAAAAAAACCAAAAAAAAATTTTTTTTTAAATTTTGGGGGGGAAAAACCCCCCCCTTTAAAAATTTTTAAAAAAAAGAAAAAAACCAAAAAAAAATTTTTAAAAAAAAAAAAAACCCCTAAGGAAAAACAGAGAGTGGTGAGACACCACCTTTACATCAGGTAAATGATTATTAAATGATAAGTTTTTTTCTGTACAGAGGGGGTTTGAAGGGGGGGGGGGGGGGGGGGGGGGGAAAAAAAAAAAAAAAAAAAAAAAAAAAAAAAAAAAAAAAAAAAGGAGAAGGACCACCTTACATCAGGTAAATGATTTAATCTACAGATTTAGAAGGACCACCATTTACATCAGGTAAAATTATTCTAGACAGAGTGGTGAAAGACCCCCCTTTACATCAGGTAAATGATTATATCTAGAAGGTGGTGAGAGGACCCCCCTTTACATCAGGTAAATGATTATTAATCTACAGGGGGAGAAAACCACCTTTACATCAGGTAAATGATTATTAATCTAGTACAGAGTGTGAGAAGGACCACCACATCAGGTAAATGATTATTAATCTAGTAAGAGTGTAAAGGGCCACCTTTACATCAGGTAAATGATTATTAATCTATACAGAGGTGGAAGGACCACCATTACTCAGTAAATGATTATTAATCTAGTACAGAGGGTAAAGGACCACATTTACATCAGTAAATGTATTATCATAAGAGTGGTGAGAAGGACCACCACCTTTACATCTAAATGATTATTAATCTAGTACAGAGTGGTGA
Organism: Protopterus annectens; assembly: GCF_019279795.1. Classification (NCBI taxonomy): domain Eukaryota; kingdom Metazoa; phylum Chordata; order Ceratodontiformes; family Protopteridae; genus Protopterus; species Protopterus annectens. The sequence goes on along the minus strand of NW_025049065.1, from coordinate 1,361 downwards.
GAAGGACCACCACTTCTACATCAGGTAAATGATTATTATTCTAGTACAGAGTGGTGAGAAGGACCACCGCCTTTACCTCAGGTAAATGATTATTAATCTAGTACAGAGTGGTGAAAAGGACCACCGCCTTTACATCAGGTAAATGATTATTAATCTAGTACAGAGTGGTGAGAAGGACCACCACCTTTACATCAGGTAAATGATTATTAATCTAGTGCAGAGTGGTGAGAAGGACCACCACCTTTACATCAGGTAAATGATTATTAATCTACTACAGAGGGGTGAGAAGGACCACCACCTTTACATCAGGTAAATGATTATTAATCTACTACAGAGTGGTGAGAAGGACCACCACCTTTACATCAGGTAAATGATTATTAATCTAGACAGAGTGAGAAGGACCACCACCTTTACATCAGGTAAATGATTATTAATCTAGTACAGAGTGGTGAGAAGGACCACCACCTTTACATCAGGTAAATGATTATTAATCTAGTACAGAGTGGTGAGAAGGACCACCACCTTTACATCAGGTAAATGATTATTAATCTAGTACAGAGTGGTGAGAAGGACCACCGCCTTTACATCAGGTAAATGATTATTAATCTAGTACAGAGTGGTGAGAAGGACCACCACCTTTACATCAGGTAAATGATTATTAATCTAGTACAGAGTGGCGAAAAGGACCACCACCTTTACATCAGGTAAATGATTATTAATCTAGTACAGAGTGGCGAGAAGGACCACCACCTTTACATCAGATAAATGATTATTAATCTAGTACAGAGTGGTGAGTAGGACCACCACCTTTACATCGGATAAATGATTATTAATCTAGTACAGAGTGGTGAGAAGGACCACCACCTTTACATCAGGTAAATGATTATTAATCTAGTACAGAGTGGTGAGAAGGACCACCACCTTTACATCAGGTAAATGATTATTAATCTAGTACAGAGTGGTGAGAAGGACCACCACCTTTACATCAGATAAATGATTATTAATCTAGTACAGAGTGGTGAGTAGGACCACCCCCTTTTACATCAGGTAAATGATTTTTTCTAGTACAGAGTGGTGAGAAGGACCACCACCTTTACATCAGGTAAATGATTATTAATCTAGTACAGAGGGGGAAAGGAACCATTTACATCAGGTAAATGATTATTAATCTAGTACAGAGTGGCGAAAAGGACCACCACCTTTACATCAGGTAAATGATTATTAATCTAGTACAGAGTGGTGGAAAGGACCACCACCTTTACATCAGGTAAATGATTATTAATCTAGTACAGAGTGGTGAAAAGGACCACCACCTTTACATCGGGTAAATGATTATTAATCTAGTACAGAGTGGTGAGAAG
>NW_025049064.1:0-29606 GCF_019279795.1 Protopterus annectens | reverse complement strand
TAGCATACTTACTTAAGGTGTGCAGCAAAATTATGCGATAATATGGGTCAGTAATGCTTTTTGTAGGGTACAGTGGTTTAAAATGGCCCTAGTTCTCTTGGGTCTAAGTAATATGATAGCACTGAATGGTTGTAGGCAAGTGCGGTTCCAACAGCAGTTACATGAATTATATTAGTAAGAGAAAGTTTACAGATATTTTTGGTGCTTACTGATTGCACTTCTATGCTGTTGTATTTTCATCTTTCAGGACATTTTAAATTATCGAATCAGGTTGTGGCATCATCAGACATTGAGTCAACAATCACACAGGACTATACTTAGACACACACATCAGCCATTGCATATGCAAAGTATAGGGTGATTTAAGATTGAGTTTGATTTATCACTTAGCTTAAAGATGACAGTTTCATGATCTGTGTTAATTATGGAGAGTGTAACTAATAGTGGAACTACAAATATCCTTGGTTTGTCAGTACAATAAATGTTACACTATCTGTTTAAATTATTTTGAGTATATAGTCAATTAATATTCAGGGATACTTATTCATTTTTATATTATATCTTAGTTATGGTGTAAACCCACTGGACACAAGTGTCTCTTTACCAGAGCAGCCTGGGAGTACTGGTCACATGACTTGGTCAGTGTCACTCACTAGACAAATGGAGGTGGAAAGAATCGTGTTCCAATTACCTTATCGAAGTTTTACTACTTCCAACGTCATATGGTCGAACCGATATGTTCGAAGTTGTAAAACTTAGAATACCTAAAAAAGAAAAAGAAAAAAAAAAGTTTCCTAATGGTTGTAAGCAGGGTGGCAAGCCCCCCTGCACCCCACACTCCCCGCTCTTTAAATATTAAAACCTGGGCTTCTATCAGACCCTGGCTTTATTATCCACCTCGCTTCACTGCATTCATTTTCACTGACAACATCCCCACCTCTAACAGTTTTACTAATCATTTGTATTACCATGAATTTAAAAAAAAATGACCTTCTTTTTCACTTATATGCTGTGCTAAGGCATTACGCAGATTCTGATGTCTAATTTCATACAAATGTCCAAAAATCCTGTTCTTAAACATACAGTTGGTTTTGCCAACATAGTAGGAGTCGCACATTTGACACATAGCTATGTACATGAGATTCATACTTCTACAATCTGCATACCCCTTCAAGTAATATTGTTGTCCTGTTGTGGGATGTATAAATAAATTATCTTTATAGATGTAATCACATGCTTTGCAGTGACAACAAGGAAAAGTAACTTGACGTTCTATCCTGACCATCTTGTCAGGACCTAGTTTAGGTTCATGACATAGCATGTCCTTTAAATTCTTATTCCTTCTAAAAGTGAATTTAGGTCGTTCCCCAACCATCTCTGCTATTCTGTGATCCATATGCAGAACCTCCCAGTTCTTCTTAATAATGTCACAAACACCCCCTATATCATTGCCATATGTAAGCATGAACTGGACATAACCTTTTCTTTCAATATATGTTCATTGGCCTGTAGCCCATATTCATTATGAATAACAGTAAACAGATTCTTCACATCCAGTGTCACAAATAAAAAATTTTGCCAAACAACTGTGTCCATATATGTAGATAACAAAGTCAAAAAATGAGGCGTATCCTTCAAAATCCTAGAATAAAGGTTCAAATGAATGATGTTGACAATGAAAGGGTATGCAAATTATTGAGCTTGGTATTGGAAAATAACATCTTCCTATGCCAAGGTAATTATTACAGACAGGCACAGGGTGTTGCTATGGGCACACCCTGTGCCAATTTGTATGCTAACCTTGTGTTAGCCTATTGGGAGGACAGGGTTCTATTCCAACAGAATCATGCATGGAAGGAGTTGGTGGGACATTATGTCCGTTTTGTAGATGATGTGTTCTTTTATGGGGAGGCACACTAGAGGAGCTGAGGCTTTTTGCGGATTATTTGGAAAGTAGCACAGAGTTTTTTAGATTCTCTCTGAGCTATTCATCACATGAGATAGAGTTTTTGGATGTGCATCTATGTAAATGTTCAGATGGGCACATAGAAACTATGCTTTATAGGAAGGACTGCTGGAGGAATAGTCTGCTGCCATTTGACAGCATGCATCCTAGACACACTTTTAAGAACATTGTAAAGAGTCAGGCGAATAGGGTTTCCTGCTTGTGCACTGGAATGGAGCAGTTTGAACAAGAATTAGATGATTTGTCTAATAATTTTTTGAGCAGGGGATATAGTAGACAACAGGTGGTCACATCAGTGGATGCTGTAAGGTCTGAGCGGAGGCAGGGGGCCAAGCCTTGGTATAATAGGAAAGGTAGTGATGGAGATATGAATAGAAAGAAGGATGTTCATTGCAGACAAGGACAATTCATGCTTACATATGGTAATGATATAGGGGGTGTTTGTGACATTATTAAGAAGAACTGGGGAGTTCTGTGTACGGATCGCAGAATAGCAGAGATGGTTGGGGATCGACCTAAATTCACTTTTAGAAGGAATAAGAATCTAAAGGACATGCTATGTCATGAACCTAAACTAGGTCCTGACAAGATGGTCAGGATAGAACGTCAAGGTACTTTTCCTTGTTGTTACTGCAAAGCATGTGATTACATCTATAAAGATAATTTATTTATACATCCCACAACAGGACAACAATATTACTTGAAAGGGTATGCAGATTGTAGAAGTATGAATCTTGTGTATATAGCTATGTATCAAATGTGCGACTCTTACTACATTGGTAAACCAACTGTATGTTTAAGAACAGGATTTTTGGACATTTGTATGAAATTAGACATCAGAATCTGCGTAATGCCTTAGCACAACATATAAGTGAAAAAGAAGGTCATTTTTTAAATTCATGGCAATACAAATTATTAGTAAAACTGTTAAAGGTGGGGATGTTGTCAATAAAACTGAATGCAGTGAAGCAAAGTGGATAATAAAGCTAAAGGCTGATAGGAGTCCAGGTTTAAACACTGCTGTTCCTTTAAAACCTTTCCTAAGGAAGAGGAGGGTAAAATACTAGGATTGGATAGGATGGTATGGTATTTAAATTGTATGTTTCAACTGTTTAAAGGTATCTGAGGAAGGGCTTGTTGTCTGAAAGCGCTCGTGCACTTTTGTTTATTTTAATAAAAGGTTTTTATTGTATTCTGGAAATCGCCTTGGTGTCTCTTCTCACAAGTTTTATTGGGATGTTTATATTATCGGTGTTTATTATTGGAAAAGTCTTTGCATACTATGTTTTTTTTTACTAACTGAAATCAGTCAGATTCTAAACAGTTTTCTTGTTCAGAGATCCTCTTTAAAATACATTTTACATTCAGTTTCCATTGTCTTAAGTCTACTCATATTCTTCATTTATTTTTTTTCTTCCACACAGATCATCAGTAAAGTCCCAACCTCATAGAAAATGTATTTTATCTGCTAAATGTTCTCTAAGTACAGCATATCATTGTTTGCCTTCAGTGTTACTGGTACATCATCTAAAATAATCTTAGCTTTTCCTGTTATATAAAATATCCAACCCAATGCTATACCTGATTTTTTTTTTTTACAAATTATTTGAATTTAAAATGTATTTTCTTTTTCAAGTACAATCTCTTCTTCTGCATTATTATCATCAGCTAGAAACCATTTATATTTCACCTGTAGAAAAAGAAAACTCTTTGGTTTGTGTTTTGAATCATGCATGGTCTTTTAAGTTCTAACCCAGTTTATGCTTGCTGAATTTAAAGATAACACATACATTAATTAGTTTAGCAAACCTTTTCTTATTCTTCCTTCTTGATCATTTGTTCACCCTCTCACTTACTGCTCTTCAATTCTCCCCAGTTATTGAAGTCTCTTTTCTTCTATCTTTTCTTTTTTTCAGTGTCTTAATCCAGCACTTCCTATGCATATCCAGTTTTCCTCTTCTCTTGCCATTATTTATTACATTTTAAACACATTTTATTAATCTCTTTGCTTTTAATTTTCTATAGACTATGCAATTTGCTTGTATATCTTATAAAAATAACCTGCAGGTCGTATACACTCTCATAAGCTCATTTTATTTCAGAGAGCTTTAGAAATGTTTTTGTTAACAGCATATTATGCAATATTTAATACATCTCTCCTCCAAATGGGCCATTTCTCCACACTCTGTACATAATACATTGCTATACCCCCGGATTCATGAAGCTCGGCGCAAGGCCGGTGTAAGGCCTGCGCCGGCCGTGCGGCGTATAAATGGTGTAGTAGTGCCATATGCATATTAATGAAGGTGTGCCGCTACCACATCCACGTGCATAGGACTCATGCGCGAGTGCATGGGACATTACTAAGCTGCGCCCGGAGGCGTGTCAATGTCGGCTGGCGATGAGCAACCTAAACTGCTGAATATTATAGCCTGCCTGCAATAGTAATCACATCTAACAGTGTCCGTGGATAAAGAAACGTATGCAAAGCATGCAAGACAGTTCCTGGCCACACAAAATGGAGAACAAAACAGAAATGCACGCAACATAATATAAGTTTCCATCCTTGGAACAAATGACATTTAAAATCATGTGTCCGTAATGTACTGCACTGTCAGAAGTTATACCCAGTGGAAGTGAAGCGCATCATGTCAGCGCGCCGCCAATACACACGTCTAGCCCCATGGGTATGGTCACCAGCAGTCCCACAGTGGTAGTGATAGTACACAGCAGGGCAGTTGTGGCTATATAACAACCGTAAAGAAACCTGACAGCCCATATTGTATACCAAACACACACAAACATATGTATATTAAAATGTGCTATACACATGAACAGGAACGTAACCATCACATACACATAGGATGCTATATGCGGAACCGGGATATCCAAAAGTAGAACCCATGCATGCAAATGCAATACGAACAACCCTGTATAGCACATAACCCGCACCCATGTCCGAATGTCCACCAAATCCAGCTACCAGCCTTGCGCATCTGTACACCTAAACATAGCGGGTATTCCCCATATGTAGTAGGAAGTATTGTCCTAGGCAGTGTCCGGATTGCAAATATGTATCCCACGTTTGTAAACATCCCATCACAGGTACGTAAATCCAAATGGCCGTGCGTTAATGTTACGGCAAAATGTGTGTACATCCCGCGTGGGATAAGTAACCTGTTGAAACCTCAGAGTTGTTTACACGCCACGGTGTCCATTACTGTACACATCTGGACAAAACATGTATGTGTAGTCACGGTACTGGTCAGTATCTACACAGACATGCAATTCATGGATGGAACAGCTGTCCACCATGCAGGTCACCCCACTAGGGTTGCCACCTGTTCAGATGGCCAAGGTGGGACATCCCTTGTAGAAATGTGAGAATTTGCAGGATAAAACATACCCCCGGCCTGTGCAAAGTACAGAATTACACGTGTATGCCAAGATAAAAGCTAATGCCATAGCATTTGAATAGCTTATGCTATCCCAAATAATAGTTATGTGTACCAGATACAAAATACCTGTATCATGCAACTAGTACAGAAATAAAGAAATATATTATTGTCTTAAAATCACAGGACATTTGCCATGTCTTAGGTGTCATTGCAGGACACAGCTGTCCAAAGTGGGACCTCCCTGCAAAGGAACAAGTGGTAACCCTACTCCCCCACTGAATTATCGACAGTATATATTCAACTCAATCACATACCGACACCACCTCTCAACCTATTACAGCAACAAAACCTGGACAAAGCCTAAAAGGATGGGTGGACAAATAGGGACAGATGTAACTCCTGCTCTCACAAGCTTCGAAAGTTCAAGGAATAATAGTATGTACATAAGCAGGAAATGCTGTGAAGGATGTAGGGTAGTCCCCAGTATTACAGAGGTCCGTACATATATACTGTAACAAGCCGTCACATATGTTGACTGTACTACTGCATACCCGTAGTTAATTCATAGTTAAGTCATGTGCAAAATAATAACCCTCATAAGAATGAATACAGGAAATAGTCAAACGTGAATGGGAACACCACTCACCGTGGATTATGTGTCGTAACCGCCCCCACCCATATTATGTATTGCCAACATCATAAGCTGCTGACAGGTGCCCAAACACCTGTGTCTGTAAACACAGATTAAATGTTTAAAATGGACAAACCCTGTCCATGTGCTTTGTCTGACATTTGAACATGGTCAGGGCAGTTCTGTTCACCAGGCGGACAAGCCTAAACCCAGATCACCACATGAACACCCTGACAATTAAAGACCTGTATGTGTCAGGACTATAAGCCTTTGGGTTCTGAATATCCCTGCAGTGATGAAATATGCAGCGTGGGTCCAGAGCAGTAGGGAATAGGGAATGTGTAACATGTAGTACCGCATTTCTTCCAGCAGGAGAATGGATGCCTGTGACGTAAGTGAAGCGGTGAGGCATATGTTAATGTAGCTATGTACTATGGGTATGCATATAAATGAGTCAGAACACCAAACATATAGTGGTTACAGCATCCGGCCAACGTGAATGCAGTCCCGGTTGAACAACGACTACAGCACATATAATGTGAAAGTGTAATGAATGCGTCTGTGCTGTACAGACAGTTAAATATGTAAAGGTGAGCGTGTGTTTCGCGAAAGCGTCCGTTAACCGTATTACATATAATTACTGGTACTGTCACAAGTAATAAAGCCCACGTAAGCACAAAGACTTAGTAGACATATGTAACCCACAATAAGGATATGCATGCGCCTGCGTAACCTACAATAAGGAAATGCAAGTGCAATGCGTGTGTGATCCGCTCACAGCATAGTAAATGAATGCTGTTTACATGTTAGTTATACATGGCTCAAACCTGTTAACCTATTAAAGTATGAAACGGACAAAGCCATGCAAACTACCGGTACAAATAGGGACAAACACCAGATATGTGCCAGAACAAACATAGAAAGTGGATAGAATAACGGGTGTGTCAGTAGCATGGATTCTCTGAAGGGTATGCAGTCGTAACCTGAACTGCTTGCCAGAAATCCCCACTGTAAGTCTCAAATGAAGTGCCACGACATTGCCAGATAGACACAGGTTTATTTAAAACACAGCGAAGATAAAGGGGCAAGCAGCTGTACACTCTGCGACAATCTGTATAGTGGAAAGGTATGGTATGGATATAGATATATGTGTATACACATAATACACAGACGTAAACCAAAGCAAGTTATGAAATGAGGATTGTACATGTATATATGTATACACAACAGACTTATGTCCCGTAGATATGACATATGTACATAAATAGGTGACGTTATATCTAATATGGGTAGACAGACATGCAGGAAAGGTGAATAAACCGCAGCATTCCAAACCATTGGCCAGAAAGTGACAGTCCAGCAAGTTCTACACTTTAAACATGCAGATAGGTGTCCATTGCAGGACTCCAAAAATTGAATCTTACGTAGTGTCAACCGACATTGATGCAAAACAAGTGACCGCAGCAAATACGAAATAGCTGTACATGCAACAGTATCAGGTGCAAAGGTGATGACACATGTGTCGATAGAATGTATGATGTATGAACTGATATCCGGAGAGTGGGGAGTGCATATAAGTGTCTCCACACTTCAGTACCGCACACATTAAACATGTGTAATAGGTACTGTAGAGGGTTATCAGGTATGGGAATCATGGGTATGCAGAAATGGGCCTAGGTGTTGTTTGGCAGGGATTTTGTAGGCCCGCCCCGTGGGAGTGATGTGGGTATAGCACACGCCTATATTCTCAATAATGGGGCAAACCATCCACTGGATATTGCGGAAACCATTTTGGCAATATGTAGGGCCCTATATCAGTGTCATGTAGGCGATTATCATGGATGGACATGCGTATGACCAAGATGGTCCCCATAACTGGCAAACTGTCAGAATAACACAGCTGCACTAAGGCATAGTACATGAAATACAAATAGGGACTATATTAGATATACCCCAGACAAAGTCAGAACGTCGTGAGAATACTGGCGTACCCATGAATATGGATGTTATGAGTGTTACTAATCATGTAATGGAAATGTCAGTCACTATTATCTACCGCACAGTCCATAATGCCTTGCCAGCAATTTACCAGAAAGGCACATCACTATGACAAATGTAACAAGGTCAAGCGTCAGGCGTTTACCCATAATGTGTACAGGTTAGGTATGAAGGTAACCTGTCCAAAATACATGTACAGAACTAGTGATACTAGGTGGACAGGTGAGAAGAAAGACATCAGGACAAATGAGAAAACATGTACAAGACATACGCATGTACTCCGACAAATGTGAATGACAACGATGCCCTGTGAATGTCAATGTGGAAGGTTAATAGACACAAAAGTAATGTGTCCTCAGGGTGTCATGCAGTTTCACGTAACAATGTCCAGTCCCCAGACGTACGTGAGCTCTGCCACTGACGGAAAGTGCAAATACCGGCGCACATACGGTACATGATAGACCAATTAGTGTGGATAAGCAGCTGTTGGCCTTTGTGAGGAATACAACTGTATGGGTGGGTGTGTCCTGAAATATAAATGTAATGGCATGTGGCCTGTGATGTCAGCCATACAGTGTGTGTATTGGTGTCAGAAAGTTGATATTTTGTTACAGACACATACTCCGCAACTGTACAGATTAACCAGAATGTGCAGAGTTCTGCCTCATATGTTTGGTGTGTTCCACGTAACAACAGTAACATTCTGGCACTTTCCTGATAACTGAAGACATGAAATAATGACAAACGTGAGTAAGACACCAAATCCGACAGAAAAGCCATACTAATGCAAAACCTATTATTGTGTCAACTATCTACGTTTGTAAGAGCAACATGTCAATACTGCCCCTATGTGTCCCACTATCAGATAAGGCCTTGTCCAGCAACTTGTTCTAGGAGGTGGAGTGGTATGAACAGAAACAGATCCATGTGTGAGGAAACAGCAATATCGACTGCAAGATAATGCAGAAGGTATGAAATGTGCTGCAGTAGGACGTGCAGTACTGTCCGCAGGTATGTGCTGACATGTCAAATGACACAGCAGTCTACATGAAGAACCCATAGGGCTGTCACCTTTACAAATGATGACAGTGGGACATACCCAGAGCCATGCACACAGCACAAATAGACATACACACATCAAAACTAGGCCATGATACATGAAGCCTCCGGCGTGTACGAGTACAGTGAGAGTACAGCAAGGATAGATGTCTGCCAAGATATACAGCAAACGCCTGTAAGGGCGTGTAACACCGTCCGTAACACGGACGTTGCATGGACAATGTTGGGAGTTGCAACATACCTCATTGGTATGTGAAAGCTATGCAAATATGCGATACATGAAACAGTCAGCTGTCCATGCAAGAGCAGAGGTATGGGCAGAAAATAGATTTTATATATATATATATATATATATATATATATATATATATATATATAGAGAGAGAGAGAGAGAGATACAGACATACACACACACACACATGTGGCAGGGCTGGTAATCGAACCTACACATGACTACCCTATCACACTACAGCATGACGCATTTACAGAACACGCTACTGAGATTACTAAACACAGCAGACACACAGGCATTCTACTAGGTGCGTGTCAACATCCGCAAAGACAAAGACGTCAGCAGGATACATCTGTGTTGTGAAGCGTCTAAAAGCATAACCTGAGTCCCCAGGCGGACGGGAGCATGCACACACACACACACACACACACACACACACACACACACACACACACACACACACACACACACACACACACACATCTGGCAGGCCTGGGAATTGAACTTACACCTAACTACCCTATCACACTACAGCATGACGCATTTACAGAACGTGCTACCGAGACTACTGAACACAGCACTCCCAGAGGCATACTTCTAGGTGGGTGACATCATCCGCAAAGGCAAAGACGCCGATAGGGAATGTATGTGTTGTGAGGCATCTAAAAGCTTTACTGTGTCCCCAGGCAGCTGGAAACACACACACACACACACACACACACACACACACACACACACACACTTGGAAGGGCCGGGAGTTGAACACACACCTACCTACTCTAACACACTACAGCATTATGCATTTACAGAACGCGCTACTGAGATTACTGAACACAGCACACGGAGAGGCATACTTCTAGGTGGGTGACATCATCCGCAAAGGCAAAGACGCCGATAGGGAATGTATGTGTTGTGAGGCATCTAAAAGCATTACTGTGTCCCCAGACAGCTGGAAACACACACACACACACACACACACACACACACACACTTGGAAGGGCCAGGAGTTGAACACACACCTACCTACTTTAACACACTACAGCATTACACATTTACAGAACGTGCTACCAAGATTACTGAACACAGCACTCCCAGAGGCATACTTCTAGGTGGGTGACATCATCCGCAAAGACAAAGACACCGATAGGGAATGTATGTGTTGTGAGGCATCTAAAAGCATTACTGTGTCCCCAGGCAGCTGGAAACACACACACACACACACTTGGAAGGGCCGGGAGTTGAACACACACCTACCTACTCTAACACACTACAGCATTACGCATTTACAGAACACGCTACCGAGATTACTGAACACAGCACTCCCAGAGGCATACTTCTAGGTAGGTGACATCATCTGCAAAGGCAAAGACGCCGATAGGGAATGTATGTGTTGTGAGGCGTCTAAAAGCATTACTGTGTCCCCAGGCAGCTGGAAACACACACACACTTGGAAGGGCCGGGAGTTGAACACACACCTACCTACTCTAACACACTACAGCATTACGCATTTACAGAATGCGCTACCAAGATTACTGAACACAGCACTCCCAGAGGCATACTTCTAGGTGGGTGACATCATCCCCAAAGGCAAAGACGCCGATAGGGAATGTATGTGTTGTGAGGCATCTAAAAGCATTACTGTGTCCCCAGGCAGCTGGAAACACACACACACACACTTGGAAGGGCCGGGAGTTAAACACACACCTACCTACTCTAACACACTACAGCATTACGCATTTACAGAACGCGCTACCGAGATTACTGAACACAGCACTCCCAGAGGCATACTTCTAGGTGGGTGACATCATCCGCAAAGGCAAAGACGCCGATAGGGAATGTATGTGTTGTGAGGCATCTAAAAGCATTACTGCGTCCCCAGGCAGCTGGAAACACACACACACACACACACAGACACACACACTTGGAAGGGAAGGGAGTTGAACACACACCTACCTACACTAACACACTACAGCATTACGCATTTACAGAACGGCTGCGAGATTACGGAACACAGCACTCCCAGAGGCATACTTCTAGGTGGGTGACATCATCCGCAAAGGATAAGACGCCGATAGGGAATGTATGTGTTGTGAGGCATCTAAAAGCATTACTGTGTCCCCAGGCAGCTGGAAACACACACACACACAGACACACACACACTTGGAAGGGCGGAGTTGAACACACACCTACTCTAACACACTACAGCATTACGCATTTACAGAAAGCGCTACCGAGATTACTGAACATAGCACTCCAAGAGGCATAATTCTAGGTGGGTGACATCATCCGCAAAGGCAAAGATGCCGACAGGGAATGTTTAGAGAGTGAGCGGTCTGAAAGCATATTACCGTCCCAAGGTAGAAGTACACAAACACGCCAGTGCTGTCAATGGGCCAACTAAATATCTATGGAGCACAGCAACACTGAATAGATATGGGATGCGCCACAGACAGTACACCCTTCAAGAGAGCAACAAGTGTGTTCAATGTAGGCATCCATCGTGACATTGAAATTGGACATCTGGTGCCTGGATGACCACCATGGCTATACAGGATGTCAATGGCATGCCCACACGTTTAGTATCACACGTCTGTTTGGAATGTACCGTGTGTCCATCTACACAATGGTGTACTGGGCATGCTCACACACTTAGCAGTTGCAAAGGGCCATCTTGCATGCACACGGAGTCTAATCACGGAAGGGCACAGTGTGGAATGTACTGTGTGTCCATCTACACAACGGTGTACTGGGCATGCTCACACACTTAGCAGTTGCAAAGGGCCATCTTGCATGCACACGGAGTCTAATCACGGAAGGGCACAGTGTGGAATGTACTGTGTGTCCATCTACACAATGGCATACTGGGCATGCTCACACACTTAGCTGTTGCAAAGGGCAATCTCGCATGCAGATGGAGTGTACACACAGAAGGGCACAGTAAGGTATAACTGCCCTCACGCACAGGGCGGTCACACATGCAGTGACCTGTACACACGCAGCTGCCATCACAGCTGTCACAGGTGCAGGTCACACACATACACACTGCAGTGTACACTGTAGCTGTCAAGTCAGCACCATGTCATTTGTGCAGCACTACACAGCCATACGGTCCAACAACACCATGTGACACATGACCACTGGGCTGTACAGCGGTGCACACCAGCTGTGCAGAGTACACACGCATTCAACAGGGATCCAACAGGTGTTATGCATTGCAATGATACCAGTATACATGAACAGGTCGGCTCAAGACATACCATGACCCTTACACAGCTGTGACACCTGACTGCTGCTGTACACCAATGAACACACGTCTGGGTATGTCATACATGTGATTGTGTGGTTGTGTGCATGGACTGCACACACAACACATACATACATGGCCTTTGATGTACCTCGTGCATAACACTGGCCTAATCAATGCTACACACAATTGAATGTGGGCCCATGTCTGTTGAATGCACACACTACAGGGGGTAGCAGTGTTGACCGGGACACATACCCTTGTACTGGTCACCTGTGAGACCCGTGATATCATACCGCAGTCCATGTGTTATGTATGTCAACACACATGTCCAACAATAGCAATGCATACAAACATGGCAACAGGAGACACATGTGACATCTGTACTGTGCATGCAGCAAACATGCATGTGCAGTGGCCAATGTCCGTAACATAGTTGCACCTACCTACGACATGCAGACGCAATGCAGACCCATCATTGACATCTGTATACGGTGACATACAAACAGCACGTATGGAGGGATGTGTGTACATAACGTGGTGAACCACCTGTCTAGATGTATGTGTGCAGGGGGTGGCTCACAGTTGTGTCACACACCATCCTATCATGCCATGTGCTGACTGTACGCTATGTCGCTGTTACGTGACGGTGCTGACATAATGCATACACGGCAGTCAGGTGTTAACAACTATATGTCATATGGCACCTGTAACACCTACAACCTCTCATGTGTATATAGCACCACATTTGCCAGACATAGCGTTGGTACACATAATGCAATCAATACCGCTGCATGTCCATCAAACGTGTCATCATATGGCTGGTGTATCATTCCCAGCACTGCCACATGTGTCCGAATGTGTGACCAGGAATGCCACATATCGTGGGGAATATGTCCCAGTTGCTATACATCCCTGTACACCATTGTAGAGAAGTGTACATACGTCAGTGTGGGAAGCATGACGTTCGCCAGTGAGGTGCATCACACACATCGGCTGTCCGTATACACATGTGTGGTCACCACAGTGTGTGTGTGTGTGTGTGTCTGTATGTATGTCTGGTGCTTGGTGTGAGTGTGTATGCTAATATACGGTGGGAAATTATCACTGGCCCCACGTGTTGACTAACCCGTAATGGTGATGCATTGCACAACCCTGTTGATGCCATAGGTCCCAGCCATACTGGCTACCTGTGCATGTCCCTTCTCTGTGACATGTTGTGTGGGTGCATAGTACTATGAGGGTGATGACCACAAAGGCAAGGGTCCCCAGCTGCACACTATGGGGTGTGCGTTATAGTGGTGTACACGCCGTGACTGCGGCCATGTTCACGTACTGTTACAGGGTCCTCCTGCTGCACAGTGTGGCCTCCAGCTACCAAGTGACACCTCACATCATCATTGGCCAGGCGCTGTGTACAACCCCTGCACCATGTCACCATACCTGTAATGTGTGTCCTGCTATGTATGTCACGTCTCTGTCCAGTGTAGCCTGTGGCACCGACCACATCGCGTCAGGTGCAATATGTGTGACATCTGTGTCATGTTTGTGTGTCCAACAGTCAGGATGAAGGTACATGTAGCATGCTGATATTGCCAGATGTGCCTGTGTGTATCCACAGTTACACATGGGGACTGCAAACACTGCTACCTGTAGGCACATGGAAGTACACCATAGGAGGGAACCAGGGTATCACAACCAACATGGTGCTACAGATGTAACAGACGCATACCGTGAACACATCACAATGTATGCTGCACCTGCACTACATGGTGTGACTGGTGCATGTCGACTGTACACAACCTATGTCACATACACAACTCAGTATTCACACACAACCACTGCAACATACTCATCCCTCACTATGCATACACAGGTATTACATACACCTCACTATGCTGTTCACCCTGTGCATCAGAATATTTGTGCATAACCCTGCACCGATGGTGTGGATGACAGGGATGCGGCACAGGCTTCATCATATGCACAGGGTGATATGTTTGCCAGGGGGCATAGGCTGCACACAACCACTGCAACATACACAACCCTCACTATGCATACACAGGTATTGCATACACCTCCCACTATGCTGTTCACCCTGTGCATCAGAATATATGTGCATAACCCTGCACCGATGGTGTGGATGACAGGGATGTGGCACAGGCTTCATCATATGCACAGGGTGATATGTTTGCCAGGGGTATAGGCTGCACCAATGGATAACATCATGTGTGTGTGTAAGGGCCAGTGAGTTGACTGGACATGTCTGTGCAGAATGCATGTGGATGTTGTGGAGTCCTACAGTTGTGTTTGCTGTGTGCGTGTATGTGTGTACACAGTTCTGCCATTTGTGATGCCTACACGGGGTATAATTGACAGCCCCAGATTGTACAGTGCAGGTTGTACAGCTCACTGTGTCCGTCCACGGCCACGTGACCTGTGCCTGCCTGGGGTTGCACGGGCACTACCAGGTGGAGGTACAGAGTGGCTACTGTCAGATGACACATGTTCGCTGGAAACGTGTCCCCACTGAGACCGTCCAGGGCCACGTCCATGTGGCCTGCTGTGTCCTGGTGTTGACAGCGCAGCAGCAGCTGCACTGCTACTGCTACCAGCACTATGGGAGCGGGCATGTGAGGTGGCACGCTCACGTCGACCTACACTAGGTGGTGTTGCTGGCCTATGTCCACGTGGCCTACGCCTCACTCCTACCAGGTGTTCCAGCACAGACAGCTCCCGCTCACGGATTGCCATGCCTCGGTCAAGGATTCTGGCCATTTCACCTTGTCGCCTATCCAGAACATTAGCAATCTGCTGTTGAGCATTTGCCAATGCCTGGATGTTGTCATTTAGGGTATGGATAGCAGCCCTCTGCATCCTCTGCCCTTCTCTGTTCTGCCGTTCAGCACATGCCTGTGCCGCCATTACAGTCTGGAACATGCGTCTGGTGATACCAGCTGCTGCGCTCTGTCCTGCAGGTGCATGTCTGCCAGAGGTCCTCCTACGAGCAGCACAGGCCACATACCTGTGTGGCACATCTGCTGTCATTACACTGACACTATGGTGTGTAGACACACCTTCTGTAGCCACCACACGTTCCTGTTCCACGCCAACAGACGCTGACTGTCCTTCCACTATGGCCACTGGTGATGCGGTATGTGTTGGCAGCAGAACTGTGTGCGAGGAAGAGGTGGACATAGCTGGGATGGTAACCATTGGCACAGATTCAGCCCCTGACAACCCTGCCTGTACCTCATGCATATGTTCATCACCGCTAGTATCTGTGGGGACACTAACATCAGATGGACCGCAGGAGGGTAACGCACCTACATCACCTGTGAATGCAAAGAAATACTGTAAAGTACAATAGACACAGACACACACACAGATACACACACAGATACACACACAGACACACACACAGACACACACAGACACACACAGACACACCATGCATGTGATTTGTCAGATGGCATGCAGCATGCCTTGCAATAGAGCAGAGGGCATGCAGCTCAGACATTAATAGTGTTAGTAAGCATACCTCCTGGGGTGCACACTACAGCAAGCAGGTGTCATATCAGTAGGCATGCAGTTCACACAATCATGGTAGTATGCATGCATCCCCGTGATACACCATGTGGCCCAGAACAGGATAACAGTACACATGGCTGATGTGACCTTGACATGTAATTTGCTGACATGTGCATTAACATGCATACATGTTTGACACAATGGTGTCCTGACACATGTACAGCATCATAATGGGCTTCACATTGCAGTATTGTGTGTATGCCCTACAAATAGAAAGCATGTTTAGAAAATGTGCATGAGCACGGGAGGGTAGTGTGAGCCATCTACATTGCTATACAGTGTGAAGTACAGACACTGTGCCATTGCATGGCAACATGAGGCATGTATGTTGCTGTAGAATGCATAATATGTACACATTGCATAGCCATAACTGCAACACAGTCATGATGTTCGACAGATCATATATGGTAGACTTCAGTGACACCTCCAGTAGCTGTGCACAGGCTTTTAGGTTGTCCACTGTACCACATCAACTGTATAATCGGTCAACTAAGGCTATAATTGGACCATGTGTGGACAATGTGCAACAGGGTGTATACACATCCCATGTACTGTGTGGCTACATGTCTCTGGCCATCCCCCATGGCCATGTGTGCACATGTGGTGGTCAATTGTGTGTGATGGGCATCTTCTCCACATGTCTGTGATCCCATATGACATACACCCATACATGTCAGATATGTCACATTCGACAGGTCTATGCAGACAATGGGTTGTATGTTTGGTATGTGGGGTATAGGTCATGTGATAGTGTGACAATATTGCAGACAGAACACTACAAGTCTCGGACATGTCAGGTGGCACATCACAATGTGTGAATTCGATGCAGGGCATATGACACAATGGTGACACTTGTGGGCTGCCCATATCACAGCTCACTGTGTGGTACTGTGTGCGTACTACACATGTTGTTCCAATGCATACTACATATGCCTCCATTGTAGAACACCTCCACCATTGTATGCACAGCTGTCCACACATGTCGCAATGACAAGTACTGTGGTTTCAAGTCTGTGTATCATTACGTGTGAATATATTGCACATGGGTGGCGTGTGTGAATGCACGGTGGTGTGACCTGCATATCGTGACTGGAACAAACATCAGGTGTGCAAGTGTTAACTGGCCACATGTCAAATAGATCTACACTGTAACATGCTTGATACTGATGACAGTCTCACCTGCAACGGACCCATGTCTGTGCGGCACGCCACAGGTACCTGTATAGGGTGACACCAGTATGAACATTATCCATGACTCATGACAGCCACAGGTTGCATTGTGCATGTGCACACATTCACCTGTGTAATAGCATATAGTATGCACATGTGTGCATACACAACGAGTATACTGTAGTATGCAGCATGTGTGTCCACATACCTGGCATATGTTGTTACTTTACATTATGTACAGTGACACATGCAACTACATGGGATATAATAGCCATATGTGCATTACTGACTTACCAGGCAACTCCAGGCTCATTGGTTGGGAGACACCCACCTCCATGATGGCAGCTAGTGTTTCTGGATGCTGTTCCCTGGGTGTCCCCAGACTGGCCAGTAGCTCCTCAATGTGTGTGAGTGGGGGCTGGGTTGGTGGCCCACCACCTGTTCCACCTTGTTCCCTGGCGATTGCAGTGGCACGCTGTTTTGCATGTCGTATCAGGTCCGTGCGTGTCTGCGCACCTGCTGGTAGGTGCAGTTATGGCCATCCACATCGTTCACCCTCCTGCGTAGATCCTGCCACAGGTCATCCTGCTGCTGGGCATGCTGTGGCACATGGCTGAACAACAAATCACAGTTGTCATGGAGCTGTGGGATGAGGACATCATCCTCCTGGTGGGTGTATGCTGGGAGTGTGCGGGCATTATCTGTAAAACATAATGATGGTGACAGGTCACAGTTTCAGAGATGTACAGAGATACTGCTGCACATACATTTCTATGACATCTACTGCATCTGCACAGTTATCTTTGCAAAGCACCACAACACTGACACGACTGACGTGTTTGTGTCACACATGTCACACACATTATGCATTGGATATCATCACCATATATGTGTGTCACCTCATTACAGTGTTCATACTCCATGTAAATGCTGTCTTGCTGTGGGCATGTCTATTTGCCTGCACTTGTGTTCTTACCTATCTGCACATGCCTCGATGTGTCCACGGTACTACTGTTGACTTGGATGCTGTGTATATGTCACATATCAACACAGACACAGCCAGAATGGACTTGAGCAGTGACAATGCACACATACGCATGGACACCTGTACATGCATGTGTTTTGCCATACATGCTATACATCTACATAGCACTGTACAACTGTTCAACATCCTGACATGGATCGCCTGTATTACACATGTGATAGACATGGGACAATGGATAGTCAGATGACATTCGCAGGGATGGTCATCAACCATAGCATGTCGGGCATGGTTTCCACGCTGTTACAGGCGGCCATTGTGCCACCGCCAGCTGCATCAGTGCCACATTACTGATCCAGTCAGTTGATAGTACATCTACCATGCGGCCATCATACCATGTATGACTGGGATGACATCTGCATCTTTGATGGACAGGGTTGCATGGTATGGTGGGAGTATGTCACATATATGGCACAGGGATCTGTCCAGCCTGTGGCGATCCTAGTATTAGGACGGTGGCTGTCCATGACATATGTCATATAAATCAGGATATGGACATGTAGCATGTCCATCATCATGGTGTAGCAAATGTCCTTCTGCAAGGTAGATGGCATGCTGCATAGTGGAGGTGTGGATTGTGAAGGCTGTTATAGCACATCCATGCATAGCCATTACCCCTTACAGGTGGTATGTGATCCAATATTGGTCACCACAGTGCTGTATATGCCTGGTCACTGATCTCTGTGCTCATGGATGGCACCCTGACATGACATGGGTACCTCAGATGACTACCTAAGGGGCCTGGAGGCGTCACCATGTCGGGGGTGCACTGCACAGCACCATCCCTTACACAGTGTCCATAATGTTGACCACAGCCTAGGTAGCAGTTTATGGGTACAGGTATGTTTACCTAGCGGTGACACTGCTGGTATCATCCATCAGACTGTGCACATATGTCACACACCTCACACACACAGCCCATTCTGTATATGTTGTTCACAACTGACACAGCTAAACTGATAGGTCATGGCCATTCACAGCCTTACATACACAGATGCCTAACATTTGTGTGTGTGGTATGGGCTACAATGAGGGCGGGGTACAACACATTAACCCTGTTCTACTGTATCTGGCACAGATGCTGTGCACATGTCACTCTTGCACCTTTTGTAGTTGTGGGTCTGTCAACAGGCCACTGGTGGAACACATCTGTGACATGCAAAGGTATTTGTAATCAAATATCCGTGCTATCTTGTACATCTGTACTGCTAACATCTACAGTGCTAATGGTTCATGGACATGCACACCATACTCAGCAGGGTTATAGTGCGGTGCCACCCTAAATGACTGTCATCACCACTTGTGGGTTGATATTATCCAACACCCTGTCTGTATTGTATGGTCATGCTAGGCACTTGTTCAGAACATGTGAGCATGTCATGACCTAATGATTATTATAGCGCCCATTCCACACCATTTCCCCAAAAGGGTTTCACTTGGCTTGGGCCCTTTTAAAACCAACCCTTCCCAGCCCCTTGCTTAGGTACCCCCAAGAAAAAAAAAATTTGGAAAAAAAAAAGAAAAAAAAAAAAAAAAAAAAAAAAAAAAAAAACCCCCCCCCCCCCCCCCCGCCCCCCCCCCCCCCCCCCCCCCCCCCCCCCCCCCCCGGGGGTGTTGTAACCAAACCCCCCCATTTTTCCCAACAATTTTTTTTTCCTGGTTGGGGAACAATTTTTTGGTTGTTAATTTAAAATGGCCCAAAGGCAAATTTGTTTCCAACTGTCCCGGGGCCCCCTTACCAGTTTGGCCCTTAAAAGGAATTTTAAAGGGGAAAAGGGGAAAAGAACCCTTTTTTTAAGGGTTAATTCCCATTGGGGAAAATTTTTCTGTTTTTTTTTAAATTTGTAAAAGAAACCCGGGGGGGGGGGGGGGGGGGGGGGGGCCCCCCCCCCCCCCCCCCCCCCCCTTTTTTTAATTTTAGCCCATCAAAAAGGGGCCCTTTTTTTTTTTCCCCTTTTTTTGGCCCCCCCCACTGTTAGTAAGCCAGTTGTAAGTGTTCCACGTTTGCCCATTTGTCACACTGTATGAGGGCTAATGTTCCTCATTTTCGGGACAGGAGGCTGACAGCTATGGCTATGCACCTGACAGTCATTTGGGGATGTGTATCATTCGCAACACACCCTACCCATCACATAGTCTCACATAATCTACACCACTGGCCACCCCAGGACAACCTGTGCGTGTCTCCACTCACTGTAGGCACCAGAGGTAGCCCCCATCATGGAAGACAACATCACCAGCTTATAGCCCACAGACTCATGTGTGCCCACCACATACAGCCAATAGTGTGTTATAACATTCACAACACACCAGTCATAGCTGACTCTGTAGGGTGTCACACTGCAGTTCCACACAGCAGGCTAAAAAGGCTTTGTACATCTTGCTGTCGGGTAACTGCTTCTGCAACATAACCTATGCACCCATGCCACACCTCACCAGGTACAATATGTCTGTCTTTTTGCCATGTTAGTGTGACTGCCCTGTGATGCCACTTCACAGACTATGTGCAGGGACATGAAAACTCACCAGTCTTATAGCCCTGAGGTGTGGGCCTAGCCCGGGGGAGCATTTTGCATTGTAACCGATACCACTGTAAATGACCGACTGTGTCACTTCAACAGTTGCCTATGCTCCTATTGTCATTCCACAGGCATGTGGTATCTGCAACTGTCCTGGTCAAACACAATGCTGTGGCACAGATGACTTGCACCTGTCAGCCCGGGGGGAACAGCTCATGTAGGCTCTTGCTGCTGCTATACTGCCTGTCTGCACAGTTTCCAATAACTGCACCGGCAGGCGGTCTGGCATGCGACACATGTGACATGCTTGCATCTTCCCCTGTGGCCGCAGGCAAGGCACACCTTATAATGCACCACTCCCAAAATCTCTGCAGTGACTGGGACCTGCCTTTGGCTCTGCAGAGCACACCCAATGACAGGTTATAGCGGACCATACCTTCAGGCACATACCTGGACCCGGGACACCCCGGGGTTCCCATATCCCACTATGTTTTGCACACATCCTGGCAAATTGCTTAGCACAATGCATCAGAGGTGCTCCACGTGCAACTAACTGTGTGGGACTGCTATACACATTGTAACAAGCGACAGAGTCAACATCATAAAGGGTAACATACCTTCTATGGTGGTATAGTGGACAGTGGGCCTCAGCTACTACTGATGTGTGACTGACACTACCCCCCACTTCACTGGGATAGCCACTCATGTACCACATCCATGAGTCATCCCTCCACTCTGCTGGATCAACCATACACACCACCTCCAAGACCTACATTACCCTTGGCATGAACCTACCACCATGTGACTGGTGTTACACACCTGGGGTTATCCCTCATTGGTGGATTCAAACATATGCTAATCCCTTGTTAGCCACATCCGGCAACACACCCCCAGCATACACAGTACATGTGTTTCTACACCCTACAGGCGTCTGCTGACAGCGGTTGTTAACATCATGACACCCGTGCAGATGGACAATGCACATACAAATGCTGACACATAAACCCCCCAAGTGGCACTTTAAAAATTTAAAGGCCCCCTTTTTACCAAAAAAAAAAAAAAAAAAAAAAAAAAAAAAAAAAAAAAAAAAAAAAAAAAAAAAAAAAAGAAAACCCCCCCCCCCCCCCCCCCCCCCCCCCCCCCCCCCCCCCCCCCCCCCCCCCCCCCCCCCCCCGGCCCCCTGGAAAATTTTCATGGCCCCTTATTTCCCCACCCCCAAGAAAAAACCCCAATTGAAATTTTTTTGGTTAACACACCAGAAAAAAAAAAACAGGGGGGCCCCCCCTCTGGTGGTCATGGGGTTCCCATTTGGAACCCCCCCCCCCTTTTTAAAAAGGAAATTGGTTTTTCAACCCCCCAAACCCAAATTTTAAAACCTTGTTTCAGACATTGTAACCCTGAATGGCACACAGCAGCATTTATCACACTACACACAGGTGGCACCACTTTGAAGTGGGACTATAGTCCTACACACCTGACTGGACTGTTCTGCTGGCTATGGGGCACATCATAAAGGACTCATTCTCAGAGACATTGTTGGTCTCCGTCCTTGCTGCCACCGGGTTGGGCTTTTTAAAGGCCAGAGCATGGCCCCTAAAATGGTGGACTCCTTTCATACAGTTACCAGGGCAGTTGCTGATGGTCAGTCCACACATCCTACATTGTCCTCTCATTGCCTTTCAGCACCATTCCCCATTCTGGTATTGACAACAAAACATCCACCTGCCCACCCTGTGTCTCAGGATGTTATGCTATGGCCAAAACACAAGGGGGAAAAAAAAAATTTTTTAAGCCCCCCCAAAGGGCCCCTTTTAAATTTTTTCCCGGGAAAAGGCTGGCACAGGGGGCTTTCCTGCCTAGCTTTACATAAAATTAATTTCCCCACCCAAATTTTTGGTAAAAAAAATTTGTTTTTGGGGCAGGGTTAAAAAAAAACCCCACATAATGTCCACTCCCCTTTGGTGGTTACCCCCTTTTTATTTGCCCCAACCGGGGGGGGTTTTGGTTTTTGGGATTTTCCCCCTTCCCCAACCTTTGGCCCCCCCCCCCCCCCCCCCCCCCCCAAAAAAAAAAAAAAAAAAAAAAAAAAAACCCTTTTTTTTCTTTGTCCCCCTTTGGGTTTTTGTTTTAATTTTTGGTACTTTTTTTAGGGGCACCCATTGTACCTCTGAACTCAAGACATCTACACACATTAAAGGGTACACCACCCCATTTAGGGTGTACCACAAACAGCTACAGCTTTACATGCCACAACATTAACATGCCATGGCGTTTACTGAGCTCCAACAGTTTAAATATGTGGCTGCACTACGGACACCACATCTGTACACATTTGCATACTACATACTCAGGGTGACCTCTGCTGATCAGACAGGGCCCATGTCCAAAAATTATTGATGGATATACTCCTATCAAATAAGCAGAGGCCACTGTGAGCAACATGCTCATGGATATGTGCACACCCACAATGAGTGGGATGTGCTTCTGGGTTACATTCCCAAAAAACACTCACCATGCTGTGGAACATAAGTCCTTGTACACCCAAGGGACACTCAGTAGCACTGTTCATGTGATACCTCCCTTGGTGGTTGGGAGACACATGTAGGCCTGGGATCACTGCAGTGGCTGTACTGTGCAGTGGTGCAGGTGACACCTGGCTCTGCTCTTCACAGGACACTACCCTGGAGAGGTGCCACTAGTGTGAACACTGTAGTTGTGCTTAAAATGGACTTGCAGACTGCATAGTACCCACTATGCACCTGTGCAGCTATTACATGTCCTTTGTGCATGGTTACTTGGTAGCCCTTCCATTTAGATTAGCTATCATGCTATTACTATGTCCCATACCTACAGGCCATATGTATCCTGTTATTGTACATACCAATAGGCTACCTGTGGTATGCACGATATGCCTGTTATGCTGTGTAGAATATCTGTCATATCTACCTATAAAAACATTACACATATTTCACATAGTATCCCATAATGCAAAGCATACTTGCTCAGCGGGACCACCTTACATATGTCATTGTTATTTACCCATACACAGGGTGCTGTGACAGTATATCAACATATACTACCCCCTGCTATGGCCGTCCTTGTTGGACATACCCTACCACTGGGGGGGGTTGTATGGCATTGTTCTGTTTAATGGCCTCATGTAGCATCCCTTCTGGTGTCTGTGCTGTGTTTTTTCCCACTGCGGGGCCCAAAATTCTGCGTTAGTATGCTCAGCAAGACATCACTACATAATCCCTTTTCCCCCACTTTATGCATTGCGGACACGTTTAATTAATGCAAACCAGGCTATACATACAGTAAAACTAATTAATACAGATTCTATACATAACCTTACTTTGGGGGTTCTACATACCTTGTTGTCGTTACACTTTTCTATCTCTCTCACAGTGTTTCAACTGTTTTGGTATGAGCATCGGTTTGAATGTCTGGCAAGTCATCCTTATATTTTCGATACCTGAAACATGTGGATTCTTCCCCAATTGGTGTTCCTGAGTGACTAATTACTTGCATATCAGCTGTGCAGCTACTCCATTCCCAATTCGGAAGGGGGAAAAAGATTCTCCCCTTTGGGTTGCCTTTTTCCCTACCGGGGGGTTGTTTGTGTTTTGTTTTGTGAAGCAATGCTTGATGGGACAAGATGTTTGGTTCTGTCCCCGGGTTTTACAGGTAGATATTTGGGCAACATGTGGGGGACCCTTTACTTATCAAATTTCAACAAATTAAAAGGCTGTTTGTTTTTAAAATGAAATTTTTTTTCCTTTTTGTGTTTAGGATGTTGGGGGTTTAGTGTAATTACTATGGATGTTTTCTTATTCGTTTTTTTTTTTTTTGGGGGGGGTTTTTTGGAAATTTCTTTGTGGGGTTGCATTTCACATAACCTATATAGTGTGTCTCCTCCTATTAGAAGGTAAAAGTTGGACTTTTTTTTCTTGGGGCCTTTTAAGGTTTTATACTTCAGGTGGGGCTATTTTTACCTCCAATTAGGTAACAATATTTATGCAGTATTTGATTTTTCCCTATTTCATATTGGGTTTTGTTGTTAAAAGCCTTTTGATTTATTATATATGGGATTTTACATTAAAAAAAACGGTTTTTCAGGCCAACACACCATCGTACCAAGGGACACAATTTTTTCCTCCACAACCCTTTTTTGTGACTTTTTCTTTCTATTGAGTAAAATTTTTTTCTTACATACAATAATTTAAAAGTGTTCATTTATTGGGAATATTTTTGTCCACCTCTCGGAAATTTTCCCCTTTTTCTTTTTTGCAGGAAAATCCCTGGGTGCCCTCCCACTGTGGCAGGTTAACCTTGCCTGTAGTATAAACCCCCATATTCCCTCTGATTACAAAAATGTTGTGGCCCCAAAAATTACAGTCCCAAAAAACGCAGGCCCCCAGACCACGAACCCGGATCCCGCACTTTAAAACTATTGGGGCCCCCCGTGCTATAACTCCCCTTTATTTTCATTCTGGGTGATTTCGGTCGTGCTACGGCTTTTCCCCGTGGTTATGTGGATTAAAACATGTTGTGGACACACACATTACATCACCCACGGATCAGCATTACACAGATAGGCATACAGACACAGTTGCACAGTACCTCGTAGCAGCAGGTGTGTCCTTCATATCATCACTATTATGATGTACTGTTGGACTTGTTCTATCGGTCTTTCAGCCTCGGTTACGGTCGGTATGACACATTCCATGGTTGGACTATTTATTTGTACCTCCAAGATGTTATGAATGTCGTTGAACTATCTATCATGTTTGCAGATATCGCTGAATCCATCTATATCACCATATATCCCTCTATTGCCCTTTCTATCTGTTTATATATATGTGTATATATATATATATATATATATATATATATATATATATATATATATATATATCTGGCGGGGAACGTGACAGGCACACAGCACCACCATATGCTGTAAGGCTCATGTACTGTTCAGGTGTTGGCATTCCGTGTTGCACTGGCTGTTGTGTTTACAATGTTTGAGGGCTGCCTATGTAGGAGTCACATTGGGCCACCTATACATTACAATTTACAGGTGGTCATGTTTGTGTGCCATCCATTTTACTGTGTGTGCAGGTGGAGAGGTATCAGTCCATAGGGGCCTACACGTCAGTGTATGTGCTATCGTTCCCTCTTTGCCAAGGCGTAGGCATATTGGCCGCCTCCGTCTGCCTACTGAGGCTGGCACAGTGTGTTTATGGTCTGAATCCCTCTGTGCCGGTACTGGCCTTGGCAATTGCGTTGGGCTATGAGGGCCTTCACCATTTGTCCCTGCTGCAGCTGCTTCCAGATCATATTATGTAGCATGGCACATACTATGCGATGTGGGCACGCGTGCCTGGAGAGTACTGCAAGGCTCCACCAGATGTACCCAAGCCCCGGAACCGTGATTTCAGCATCCCGAACACGCGCTCTATGATGATTCTGGTTTGTGCATGTGCCCCATTATGGCGTTCTTGCATGGGTGTGTGTGCATTTCTGATGGGAGTCATCATCCACGGCTCCAGTGCATAGCCAGCATCCCCCAGATGGCCATGTGGGATGTCCCACCTGACAAATACCTGATACAGCTGTGAGGCATGCCAGATATGTAAGTCATGGTAGTTTCCAGGGTTGCCAGCACACATCCATGATAATGCCCTGGGCATTGCACGACCTGGCAGTTGATGGAGTGGAATCCCTTGTGGTTTATGTAGGGTACCCTGCTCACCGGGTGGTGACTTGGTATTGCGTGCAGTCTATCCACCCAGTACCTCCTATTGTGCCACGGTGGAAGTGGGGCATATTGCTGGCCAACTCCTCCTGAGTTCTGGGGAAGTATATCTGCTCATTGGCATGTGGTAACATGGCATCCAGGAACTGGTGTAGTACCCTGGATGCTGATGCCTGTGAGATACCCATTATATCTCCAGTTGGCCTTTGAAAGGTACCTGTGGCCAGTATTGCAGGCTTACACATACCTTTATGTCCACGGGGAGGGGTTTCCCCCTCTGTTGTTTCTGGTTCTCAGGCGTGGCGGCACAGCTCCACTATTTGCTGTAAGATGTCCCTGTCCCCCCTGTGCTCTACTATCTCCAGGTCATGTAGCCCCTGGTAGGTTACCCTTGGTCTGAACACTCTCCTTCTCCTCCGAGGCCTCGGTGGTTGTCGGCATCATCCTCCACAACACCGTCAGTCTCAGACACAAGCTGATGAATCACAGCTATGGCAGCTCCCTACTTGTACATTTAAAAGTTCCCCATGTGTTTACACCTATGGGCGTGTTGGGAATACACAGGTGTGTGTTGGTGTTTCACACTTTACTATTGTGCTGTGAACACCGATGATGTCATAGGTGTGTATGCGTTAGCTACAGGTTATGTTATGTGTTTTACTGCTGGACTACTATTGTGGTGCCTTTGGTGTTGAATTACATTTGCCTGCTGGATTACCTCTTGACCTTCCCTTTACATTTCTGCGTTGCACCTTTTTCCGTGCATCCTGCAGCCTACTTTCATTTGTGCTTTCCTGGACCTGGCGTATCTTGCGTTATGTGTGCTACTGCCGGTCTGCTGTCGGTTTGCTTTGCTCTGCTGTTCAGGTCTCCTATCTTTGCAATCCAATACCTCCCTCCTTTCTTTGCATTCACATGCCTCCCCTATCCTGTTTTGCAGGTTTCTGCAAGGGGCTTTTCAGCTGCCGTCGATTGGCCTTGGGTTGATTGGTGTTGATTGCTCATTAGTACTCCAATTACCCTACTTCCCCATTTCCTTTTCCCTTCCCCCGACCTTCCTGTTTCTGCTATTGTTTTGGGGGTCGTCCGATTACTGGGTTTTGGGCACATTTTCATCCTCTACATGCGCTTTTGGCCACCATGTGTGCTCTCAGCTAAGATTCCTCCCACCCTATCCTGCAGCTTTGCTTAGCAACGGACAGGCCAGATTTGCAATGCTTCAATGTGCTTAGTGCTACAGTGGCACACCCCTCTGCTGATGTCATGTATCTCCTCTGAGTCACTCCTCGGTGTTATACTGCTGGCCTATGGTACAACCTTCCTCCGGCGGGACATTTGCGATTCAGTATTATCTGCCTCATTTGCATGGCATTGACTACTAATTCATAGTTACCGCGCCGAACACTATCGCAAACCCTTAGCAACCCTTGCACCTTGGTTGTGGTGTTCCATGCCTACCATTGTGTGTTATGCTGTAAACCTGATTTCTATTACGTTGCGATTTTATGACATTTTTATATTATTTCTTTATTTTACAGCTTCCATGCCCTCGGTTCTGCTGTGCGTTACTGTGGACATGACATTAAATGTTGTTATTTACGTGTTATGCATCTTTTCTTATGCCATTGGCTGTGTATTTCGCCATTGGCATATGTTCTCGTCATGATACCTGGGTCTGGCCCTCTTCCATAGCTCCGATGTTATGTTTGGGAAAATGTAAACCGTGTTTTTTGGTTTACATTTCCGTGTACCTTCGCCTGCACCACTTCATGAATCGCTATATGCCTTCATTTGCATGGTGCAACACTGCACATGGGGTGATTTGCATACCTACACCGGGGGCTGCGCAGATCTGGCGTACGCCGGTAGTGCACATGGAATTAGATCGTACCTGAATCGCTCGGTGGCCATATTTGGCATTATAACGCCTACGCTATGCGTGCACCTGGCGCAAGCTTCATGAATCCCGGAGATAGTTTATCATGAAATGCCCACTTTATCCAACTAGTGGTTTGATTGTTTTGCATAGCTTGGCAAATATCTGTTCCCATGGATATATGTGGCATGTAAAATGTACAACAGCTACTCTCATTTTATTTCCTCTGTCACATTGCATCCCCATTCACCATCCACGTTCCCAGTCTACCTTTATATTTAATCATATCTAAATTCAAAGAGCAGCATTTTCTAGATCCATTTTCAGTATGCTGCCTTGTATTCATACATTTTAATGTTTATTTGAAGTGTCATATTTTTGTTCATAAAACCTTATATGTCATAAAATAATTCCATAGTTCAGTTTCATTCCTCTTTTCTGACTGCTCACATACCTGTCCAGGCAGTCATATCCTGTAGCAAATGATGAAATTTTTACAGAATTATTCATTGCTCTATATGAATCTCTGCTCTGTTGTCTACTGTTGTTGCTGACAATCATTATGGTGTTTTCATTCCTTTGCCAACTTCTTCCTGAATAATTACTTCCTGATTTCACTCTGCTTTTTATTCTATTAGTCCATTTCCAACTTAAATCATGATTATAGATCATTTGTAACCAGCTTTTAGAGAAATAGAGTAGTGTATCCTGCAGGTGACATGGTAAAGTTCTTTATGTAGTTCAGTTTGTACAGAATTTTCTGATAGATTGTGTACAAACAATGTAGACATCTGGCCTACACAGTCTATGCATTGCCTGTGAACCAGGATAGCAGTGTACATGCCTTAACTCTAGTTCCTGGTTTTCCAATAGTGAGTTATAACTTTTTTTGTAAGCAAGATAATCAACTCTAACTGCTGTTTTTTTATTCCAAAGTAAATCTTGTTTGTCAATTACCCAAAGAGAAACAAGTACCATTTGGCTGTATCCTTTCTTGAAGTGCATCTTGCTGTAATAACAGTAGGTCCTCCTTAAAATTCGTCAGCTTACTGCATCCCCAAAAAGCTGTGCAGCCGAGTACCGGCTTTTTGATCCTAATACATCCAAAAGAGTCCAGATGCC
>NW_025049063.1:0-29166 GCF_019279795.1 Protopterus annectens | reverse complement strand
TCAGCACTTGTCTGTGTGTGTGCTTGTAGGTGACATTTACTTGCAACCTTGCCCAACAGAACAACACTGCCCATTGGCAAAATATACAGTGCTGTCTGATGACACTCACCTAAGAAGTACATTGATTCCCACAGAAACCTAGTAGTCTACATGGCATGTCTCATAACTGCATAATACTGTAGTACAGATAGCTAGATAGGTACTAATAACAGTACTGACTACTGTAAATGTGTGTGAGAGATAGCGACAACAGTAAAATAGCTGCAAAGCTGTTTAGAAAAATACACTTTTGAAGCCAGTAAGGGCAGTATTTTCCCCATCTGCAACACTTTACAAGTCTGTGTGATGCCATGAAGTACAGAAGCAACCTCAGACCAGGCTCAGCCCAGGAAGCATTGCGGCATATAGCATAATACTATAATACAACTACTTAGATAGGCAGGGTTCTAAACATAGCAGTGGCAACTGTGTGTGTGTGTGTGTGTGTGTGTGTGTGTGTGTGTGTGTGTGTGTGTGTGTGTGTGTGTGTGTGTGTGTGTGTGTGTGTGTGCGTGCGTGTGTTTGTGAGTCACAGACAATCAGTCCTGCATACTTGTATATAAAACATATTTTGTGTCCTGTAGAGGGTAGTATTTTCCCCATCTGCAACACTTTACAAGTTTGTGCGATGCCATGAAGTACAGAAGCAACCTCAGTGCAGGCTCAGCCCAGCAAGCATTGTGGCGCATAATGTAACTGTGCAATACTATAGTACAGCTACTTAGATAGGTAGGAGTCTAATCTCAGCACTGTCAACTGTGTGTGTGTGTGTGTGTGTGTGTGTGTGTGTGTGTGTGTGTGTGTGTGTGTGTGTGTGTGTATGTGTGTGTGTGTGTCAGTAACTGATAATATGTCCTGAATAACTGTACGTATAAAGTACTTTAGGGTTCCAGGGTGAGGTCAGCTGTTAGTTGGTTCCATGTTTATCCAACACAGTTGGCAAACAGAGAGTATCCAGTTGAGTTGTTGGATAACTATGTTTGACGTAGTGGTAAACTGGATGATTGCAGTGTCCAGGTGCTGGTGTAGGGGCTGATAATATTACTAGTGCAGGTGTATGTCCTGGTTGGTAAAGGACTGTATGTCCCACTATTATCTGTCATAACTGAAGTAGGCTAGCCAGTTCAAGCCATCCTAAGTGATCCAGGTTGTGACACTGGTGTGTCTGGTAGGCTGTGCCATTAGGAAATCCGGCAATGTGGACATAGCAGGATGATATTTTCTTACGATCAGTGTTATTTAAGTCACAGAATACAGGTGAGACATAGAGAAGAGTTGATAGTAGATGGGAAAGGCCAATTGCAGTTCTAGCAAGTGGGGTAAGTACAGGTTTAATTCTGTAATGAGAGCAATGTTTGTTGTCAATGGTGGTGATAGTTTGATTGCTATGTGCATGAGACATTATGTTGTTATCAACTATGACACACAGTAGTGTACTGTGGGCTTCCAGGGAGATGATAGTGCCGTTGTTAGTGGTCATGTGGTAGGATGGACGGGGGAGCTTGTGAGGGGTGTAACAGAGGATCAGCGTACTTTTGTTAGGGTGTAGGATTAGATGTTGTTTGGACAGTCATTTTCCACTGTATTGACAGTGCTGTTGTTTAATGTGAATAGAGTAGCTGGTGAGGTGTCAGAACATATCAAGATGGAGTCATATGCATATTGAATCCAGGTAGAATCTGGGATGACTAAATGACAGTTATTGACAAAGATGGTAAACAGTAGTTGTCGTAGTATCGAGCCCTGGGGGATTCCCAATGTGATGAGTAGCCAGGATAACAACATGTCCAGACATATCACTGCCTGTTGCCTGCTCTGCTGGTAGGGGTGATACCAGTGCAGTGCATATTTGCTTAAGGGGAGGCCTTCAAGGTATTTAAATGCATTGTGTGTTCTCCATGTGAAAAGGTTCGGATGAAGCTAAAAAGAGTGCTGGGTTTAGTCTGTCATTATTACAGTTGTGGTTCAAGATGTTAAAGGAAGACATGAGGGCAGAAGTACTACTGTAGTGTGGCTTAAAACCATGCTGAAGGCTGGACAACAGCATGTTCTGTGTGAGGCAGTGCATGACCTGTATGTGTACACACCTCACCATAATTGTGGCTAGAGGTGACACAATAGCTACAGCTCTACATTTTGACAGTTCAGTGGAACTTCCACCTTTATGGACAGGTATGACATGAAAGATCTTCCATGTTGTGGGTACAATAGCTTTAGATATAAGTATGCTGCTCAAGATTGTGATGGGGTATGCAATGGCATCAGTGCACCCTTGCAGATGGTCTGCTGGGAGAGGGGTGGTTGTATGTTTCCTAGGTGGGGCATGGATACGTTGTGTAGGGACAGGTTGTAAAGTATAGTATGTCTGGGTGATGGGTGTGGCTGCATTACAATTACAGCCATTGGGAGAGTGTTGTGTGGCTAGAGAGTGGATAGTCTCTATGAAGAACCTGCTGCATGTAATAGCACTGTCTGCTGGGTGTGTCTGTTGGGAAGCTGAGTGGGGTGAAGTTGCATTTTGGCCTGGGTGGAGTTGTTTGTTCATTCCTGCACAGAACCTTCAGGGGTTGTTGCTGTGATTCTTTACTACGTGTTAGTAGTGGTCAATTGTGTCTACGGTTGTGGATCTTGTAGTGTCATGCAATAGCCCTGCTGCCGGAGCTCATGATTTGACCACATCCATATAGGTTAATGTGTGTTGTGGGGGTTCCACAAGAGCAAGTGTACCAATGAATATTGACATCCCCAGAAAGAATTGTTTCAAGGGAGTAGTTACTGGATAACCAATATAAGAGGTATGCTAAGATGTCTGTGTACCCCCTGGGGGAATGTCAACACACCCAATGTTCTCATTTTTGTTCATAATCTGTAGTTGTGAGATAGGAATGCAACATTCTGCATCTTATCTGCAACACTACCAAAGTCTGTGTGATGTCATGAGGTAACTTCAGACCATAGTGAGCCAAGGAGGCGTTGTGCTGCATAGTGTAACTGCATAATACTATAATCCACAAAATGAAGCAGCTTTTCAGGCAAAACAATAAAGTCCTGAGCAGGGCAAGCTTAGAAAATTGTGAAAAAAAACACGGATGGCTCAGCACATTTCAGTTCACTTTATTCCATAGAAATACAGCACATTAACGCTCCACCATACGTTTTCGTTTTAAAAATCACTTCCTCAGTTGTGGGCTGTTCAAACTACTAGTGCTTTTATACCATTCACTTAATTACATTGATTAGGTTAATGAATTAATTGAAAGGTTAATTCAGTTTAAAACCAAAAACTTTTCTTGTTGTATTTCTCTGTGTTGCCACAATTAAAACACATTTAATGTTACAATGTTTGATGAATAAATATGTATGAATAACAATGTTTTAAATAAAAATCCTTAAAACACTTGACTACAAAGAATAAATTATAAAGTTAAAATACTACTAGAAACACATTTAGTATATACATTTAGCACTATAGTATAAGTACTTAGGCAGGGTTCTGATGTCAGCAGTGGCAACTGTGTGTGTGTCTCAGAGAGAGATATAAGTATATGTGTCTATATGGGTGTTTCAACAATGACATATTTGCAGGGTTCCGATGTCAGCAGTGGCAACTGTGTGTGTGTGTGTCTCAGAGAGAGATATAAGTATATGTGTCTATATGGGTGTTTCAACAATGACATATTTGCTGGCATCACAGGGATTGATGGTACCCATACCCGCTGTGTACCAGCCTTTGCGGTGACACCCAGTTTGTGAGCTATGTCAGACCATGGGTAGCCCAGCATACTCTGTGGGGTGTGTACTACCTGTGCAATACTGTACTACAGGTAACTAGATAGTTAGGGACCAGCACCCATGAATGGCAACTGTGTGTGTGTGTGTGTGTGTGTGTGTGTGTGTGTGTGTGTGTGTGTGTGTGTGTGTGTGTGTTGAGGTTTGGAATCATATCCACTGTGGGTATACCACTGGTATGTGTGTCCCATCCATGCATTGTGCTGTCGGCTGATGCCATCACTTTCTGTGGAATGTTACTGGCACCTGCCTGCTATGCAGCATGTGGCATGATTCCACAGGCCATTGTACTCATGTTTATAGGTGTCTACAGAGGATTTTGTACATCTCAACCCATATGTGGTCTGTGTCCCCCAACAATAGCCATGCATGTGATATTGTTGCCAATTAAGACACAGTTACTGAACCTGCACACACACTGCTGTTAAATAGTACATACGATGGAACTACATGGTGAAATATATTGGGATTACAGTAAACAATGAAGTGATGTCTAACACTACCATATGAAAATCACATTGTCCCAAGGTCAACTCATTCGTATTTAGCTGTATAGTACAATAATGTTAGTAATTTATCTGACGGGAGATGTAAGGGTACGATATGCTGCTACAATTGTAGTTGCTGTGGTGACATTGTATCTAATTCTGGAGAGGGATTGAATTTGAACAGTACCTTTATGCATCCAGTTACTAATAAACTATATAACTTCCATGGTGTAGCTACATGTATGTCTACCTTTGTTGTCTACAAAGCAACTTGTGTTGCATGTCCTTCATTTTACGTTGGGAAGACAACAAGGAAGTTCAAGGAACGTATAATTGAGCATAAATCCAACATCAGGAAACAATGTGATAATACGCCCTATATAAACATATATAAGAACAAGGGGAACAACATATGTTTAAATTTAGAGTGATAGACATGTTAACTAAATCCTTGAGAGGGGGAGATTTAT
This sequence comes from Protopterus annectens, assembly GCF_019279795.1. Classification (NCBI taxonomy): domain Eukaryota; kingdom Metazoa; phylum Chordata; order Ceratodontiformes; family Protopteridae; genus Protopterus; species Protopterus annectens. The sequence goes on along the minus strand of NW_025049063.1, from coordinate 24,380 downwards.
GTAACTTATTGGATGTTAGGGAGTATGAATGGATAGTTCGTTTGTCAGCAGACACTAGCCCAGGTTTGAATGCAGCAGTGTCACGAAAACCGATATTAGTCAGAATACAACATAATAAATTGAAATAAGTATCGTAATTTATATAGGACTTTTTTAAAAAAAAATTTTTAAAAATCTTTTTAAAACTCTTGAAAAATGTTTATAACATTATGGTTAAATAATAGTCTGTATATTTATACAGTTCTATGTAATTTGATGTATGTGAAATGTTTGGTGTAAACAAGGTAGTTTTAGCTTAATATTAAATGATGATGTATATGGCCACATGACTTTGGCTGCAAGTCATGTGACGTGTTGTGGGTGTATTTAAACTGATTTTTGAATGTACCTTTTGTTAATCATTGATGAAGGGTGTTTGCCCGACAGCTCTGTGTTTTTGATAAAGGTCGATTGCTTTTTACTCAACTGAGTCTGTGTATTTTACATCAAGCCAGTGATATATCAGACTGCCAGATGTAATGTATATGAGGCCTAATAGTTGAGGACAAAACCTGGATACTCTGTGGTAGTCTGTACAGTAGTGAGATCTGTGTACTTATGGTGATTGTTGACAGAGTGTCTGTATTATGTAGCAGTGTATTGTGATCATGTTATTTGGCCTGCGTACAGACTGGAGTAGATGTCAGTTGTCTTGGTCCTGTTCTATTTGACAGTGCATTCTGCTGCAGTTTCTGATACCCTGTCAGTCTATATGTTTTTAGGCCAGACTGAGACATGTCCCATCCCACAGTCAGGCATTAGACTACACTGTGAAATTGGGCCGGTATATGTAGGGTTAGTGTGTGAGTAGCAAACATGATAATGACTTTTGTTCACACAGGCCATAGACTGTACTATTACTTAGACTTACCATTATGTGACGGTGACTGTGTTGAGATCGGTTGTGGATATGCACTTTTACACTGGTGTCTGTTACTCCATGCTGTTACATGCCTGTAGCACCTACTATATTTGCAATTACATGTGTATTCCCCCATAGGTAAATTGGGTTAGTGTTGTGGAAGTCTACCTGTAGTGTAGACACTGCTTGGTGACATGCCTAGCAGCACAGTGTATTTACCCTAGTTTGATATTATGTACAGATATTTGTCAGATGTACTATTGCCTGACCACCATACATGTCTATTTCTGGCAAAGCAGTGGGCTGGTGTGAAGATGTATGTCACTAACTAGTGTGAAGTATGTTGCTTGGGATCTCTGCTCCTCCAGTTAATATGTGTTATGACAGACAGGAGGGTATGAATGCATCAACTGTGTGAGCTTATCTAGTCCAGTATTTCTGCTATATCCCCATTTTCATGGCTTTAAACATCCCCTTTGTCAGGCTTGTTCCACATATCTTAAACTATGGTGTTCTGTGTATACCTCCTGACTGACCAGATTGTTTCAGACTGTCCATGTTTATTGCTCATATTCCTTCTGTATTCCATAGGATCATTACTGTGATTTGTGTGGTACTTCACTATGATGATTTTATGATGTCTGTCAGTAACTGATGGCGTATATATCAGTTGCAGAAGAACCTTCCTTCACAACATGTATGTTGACACAACCCCTGCCACTGTAGCAACATTCTACATTTATAAGTGCAATACCTATATTACTACATTAGGTTCCCTTACACTAAAAGGTAGAGAGTTATGTTGCTGAGGTATGACTCCACTACATGTTATTGGCAAATGTTTTATATATATATATATTTATATATATATATATATATATATATATATATATATATATATATATATATATATGTAGAGAGAGAGGGAGAAATATATGCAAATATATATATATATATATATATAGTTATAGATATATATGTGTGTATGAATATGTGTGTATATACATAGATATATATATATATTAATATATATATATATATATATATATATATATATATATATATATATATATATATATATTTTATTTATTTTACATTTGTTGACCGGGATAGTCCGACTGGACGCATGTCCATTTTCAGTGGAGGCCCGAGGAGAAAAGCTCCAAGGGTAAGCATATACAGCATTACATAATACCAGCATTACATATTACAAACAGACTATTTACAGAGATTACATCAGTAAGCAAGTTAAACAAGTTCCACAGGTTAGAATTAATCCTGAGTGCAAGTCAGGATTAAATTAAATTAAATTAAATTGCATAGTAAACTGGTTAGCAGATTTTTACACATTCTAGAGAGAGTTAGTCAGGCTTGATACACTGACATAGCCAGTTAAGTGAGAAATGTTTGAATCTAGTTTTAAATTGACCTAAGGTGGAAAGTAAGGTAATATCAGATGGAAGAGAGTTCCAGGATCTACTTACAGAGTTTGCAAAGAGAGAGTCACGGGCTGTGTTATTAATTTTGCTAGTCTGAATAAGTAGCTTGTTAGAGGATCGAAGCGGTCTAGGATTGTTATAGGGGGTGATAATATTTTTAAGTGCAGGAGTATTGTCCGAATTATAGAGGATTTTATAGGCCATAATCAGTTGGTTATACTGGATTAGGCTGGGTACTTCAAGCCACCCAAGCTTATTTAGATTGATGCAATGATGTGTCCTAAAAGGCAGCCCAGTGGCAAACCTGGCAATGTGGTTGTAGCAAATTGAGTGCTTGTTAAGGACAGTCTTGTTTAATTTCGAGAGTAGAGGGGATGCATATAGAAGGGCTGAAAGAAGGTGAGAGTGAGCTATGGCAATTTTAGCTGGAGGGGTTAGGAAGGCTTTTATTCTGTAAAGTGACCCTAGTTTTTTATTTATGGTTTTGATAGTTTGGTTAACATCTAGGTCAAATTTATGATTATTGTCTATGATGACACCTAATAGTTTTGTAGAGGGGTCAGGGGAGATTATTGTGCCATCATTTGAATTCATGGTAAAGGTGAAAGCGGTAGACCTAGGTGTTGGTGAAAATAACAGCATTTTAGTTTTTTTGGAATTTAGGATCAGACAATGTTCAGAAATCCAGTTTTCTATTGTATTAATGGTGGTCTGGGTAGCTGGCCATAACTCTTCTGGAGATGTGGTTGAACAAATCAGAGTAGAGTCATCAGCATATTGAATACAGCTGACTTTTGGGATGACAGTATAAAGGTTGTTAATGAAGATGGAGAACAGCAAGGGCGCTAGTATAGAGCCTTGTGGTACTCCAAGGGTGTTAGGCAGAAAGTTAGAGAGTTTGTTCTGCCAGAGGACAGCCTGCTGTCAACCATTCAGGTAGAATTGAAACCATTGAAGGGCTGTATTATCTAGACAGAATGTTTGCAGGTTGTGGATTAATAGTTGGTGATCAACCATATTGAATGCCTTGGAAAGATCCAAGAAGAGGGCCGAGGATATATAATTATTGTTGAAATTATGGTTTATGGTGTTGGTAAAGGCTAGGAGGGCTGAAGTAGTGCTGTGATGAGGACGGAAGCCATGGTGAGTGTCTGCCATAAGGTGATTCTGGATTAGGTGGTGCATGAGTTGTCTATGAATCATTTTTCCATAATCTTTGCAAGTGGAGAAAGTATAGCTATTGGCCTATAATTGGAGAATTCAGTAGAGCTGCCTCCTTTGTGAAGTGGGATTACATAGGATATTTTCCAGATGGTGGGAATTTTAGCTTCTACTATGGTTTGATTGATTAGTATTGAGATGGGGTAAGGAATAGCATCAGCTGATTTTTGTAGGTACTTGGCAGGGAGTTGATCAGCAGAAAGTGTAGTGGGTTTTAATTTTTTGATCAAGGTACGGATAATTGAAGTGGTGAGTGGTTGGAAGCTGAATACGAGTAGGTTTCTAGGGGTGCTTCTTTCAGGACCAGGGGAGCTAGGAGGTAGTTGGCTAGTTAGGGCTTGAATTGTCTCAGTAAAGAATCGGTTAAAACTGTCAGAAACATCTTCAGGGGTTTTATAAGTAGTAGCAGCAGGGACTGGGGTTGAGGTTTGTCCAGGATGTAGTAGATTATTTAAACCTGCCCAAAACTTCTGAGGGTTATTTTGATTTACTGTCTGTAAATTACAGTAGTATTGTTTTTTGTCTTGTAAAATTCATTTTTTGGTTTTGTTCCTGGATTGCCTGTATTTAATTTGATCTTGAGGGGCTTTAGAAGAACGCCATAAAGCACCTGCTTTGTTTCTAAGGGTAATTTTGAGTTTAGACTCTTTAGAAAGCCATGGCACAGTTTTTGCATTGGTTCTCTTTGAACAAACAGGTGCATGCAAATCAAGGATCTCAAGGAATTTGTTGTTAAAGTATGCTACTGCTTCCTCTAAGGGGAGGTGTTTTAGAATAGACCAATTACATGAGTTTAGTTCTTGTTGGAATTTGGCAGGGTCAAAGTTTTTATTGTTTCTAACTTTTCTGAGTAAGGGTTGTTGGGAATTAATGGTTGTGTGCTTAATTACATATGTGAGAAGGTGATCGCTTAGGCCATCAAGGAGGGTATCAGAGGTGTACAGTTGGGGGTGACTATTTATGAGTACCCAGTCAAGTATGCTTTCTTTTTGGTTGGGTTTACCTATCCTGGTAGGGGTGGATATAATTTGTGTAAATGCATGCAGGTTACTATTCTGAGGAACACGTGCCCGAGTCTATGTTAAAGTCTCCAAGTAGTAGGGTTACTTGGGGGTATTGACATGATAGCCAGTGCAGTATAGCTTCAAGTGTAGATATATTGTTACCTGGGGGAATGTACATACAGATATTAATGCATTTATTTTTTATTAAGTTGCAATTTGGTGGCAAGAATCTCTGAGATATTAGTCTGAGGTGGTTGTATTACATCTATGGTGACATTCAACTCAGATTTATAGAGTACAGCTACCCCACCCACCTTCCTCAAAGCATGATTCAGCCTGTGTATGTTGTACCCAGGTGGTAACACTTCATTGTCTTTAGTGTTAGGTTTTAACCAGGTTTCAGATAAATAGAGAATCTCAGGGGAGTGGACATCCAGAAGTGCATGCAATTCATGTACCTTGTTATTAATGATTCTAATATTGAGATAGAAGGCTAGGAGAAAGTTAGTTGGCCTATTAATTGTAGGTTTGCAGCTTAGATTGCAAGTAGAGGGGGTATGTGTGTCTGAAGTGGGTGGGCCAGGGTTGGGGTGAATATCACCACCAAGTATTAAGTTGAGTCTATACTTGATGATGAACTTCAGGAATTTGTTTATTAGTTTGTGGTAGTATTTGGGTCTAGAGCTAATGTGCTTGGGGTTGAGATGTTGATAGACTGAACAAGATGTTGGATAGGATCTGGTACTGTAAGTATGGTTGAAGGTGGAAGGAATTACGGCTGGGGTGATAGTATGGCCTTTTTGGGACCTGAAATCCCGTGAGAAACTGGTTTTCATACAAGGTAAGGAGGTATGGTGTGAACAAGAGGGGTAGTAAAGAGGAGTATATCATAATCTGTGATTCAGCTAGTGAGTTAAGGAACTGTTTTACCTGGTGATGCAACACCAGAAGATAGAGTGGTGAGGTAAAGGTACTGGAAGGGGGATGGGAGAATGCCAGATGAAAGCTAATAGGTGCTATTAAAATGTAGGTAGAAAAATGGGGGTGGGTGGAATTATCCCAGATGAAAGCAGACAGGATCTAGAAAGTGGGGGAGTGGCCATAGTACTATAAATTTAGAGGTACTGGGGGTGGGAGGGAATTAGGGACAGGGAGGGGAGCGAAGAGAGCCTGAGCGTGAGGAACATAAGCTATGCATATAGCTATTGCATATAATATATATATATATATATATATATATATATATATATATATATATAGATATATATATAGATATATATATATATATATATATATATGAACATATATATATATATCCTTTTATGTGTAACATGTGTGTTGTATATCCCTTCTCAGATGTATTCCACCATATTAATCTGATATGTGTATATTTACATATAAGAACATGACTGATACAACACCATTTTCACTTACAAGTGCTAAACAATTGTAGTAGTCAAAGCAGTTGTTCACTACTATTCAGTATGTTTACTGAATAATATGTTTGAAAGGCAACAAGCATCTTCTTGGCTTCAGGGTTAACTGCTGTGACTATATTGTATTGGGTCCTGGGTTCAAGTCCGGCAAGGCCTGTTTATTTTGTTGCTAGGCAGAACAAGGACTGTTGGATACAGAGTGGTTAAGGCAGTTGGCAGTTTTGAGCAGCTTTAAGCATGTCTGCATGGGTTTACCCAGCAGTAAGTGGTGGTAACATATGGTTAAACGAATGGCCATTTACACCATGTAGGCTTTGCTTACCAGTGTGCAAATATGCTTAGCATTTACATTTAAGCAATGCTTACACCTGCTAAGCATGGCTCAGCCCTGGTAACCAGTGATCACATTCCAGTCTGATAAAATAGCAGGGTAATGACATCTTTAATAACTGTATTTAATCCCATGTACATATCATGCTTCTATGTGCTATCATTACAGTAGCAAGGGGTGTGAGTATACTGTATGGGACACATGAGAATGCATGGCTAGTACCATAATCTTTTCTCTTTGTATGCGTTTTATACATGGGTAGTATCCCAGGTTATATGCAGTCACACTTGCATGCATTGTATCATTACTTTACTACTTTTAACAGTGATTTTCCAAGTAAGAGTACATTGCAGACTGTAGTACTGGAACCACACACCCCTGCATGCAAAGCTGGACTCTGAGTACTAACTATTGTGTTTTTGGTGTGTGAGCTGTATGTTTGAAGTATCTCCACCGCCACTATAACACCAAAACCTCTGTGAGTGTGTGTGTTATTCACAAACATTTGGTGTGTGCCACAAAGTACAGTTACTATTGTCCACTGTAGAAGAGCTGCTGACATCAGCCACCATGCACTCACCTGTATACACCCCTCAGACCTATTAGAGATGTGGCACATGCAGTAACTATTATACAGACCTGATACTTGTGTTCAGCTGTACCCGGGATATGACACAGTCAATGAGTCACCACAGTGCCATACTCCTTGTAGGAAAAGACAGCAGACCAACAACCTGCTGACACATAGACACCTACAACACAAACAGAATACATTATGGAAACCATATTATGGGGTCCAGGAAAGTAAATAATGTGGGAAGAAATAGCCAGGGAATTGTTATGGCTAGGCTTGTATAGACCCTAGGGCTGATAGCCTAGTACCAACCTATGAACCTATGAACAATCAGTCAGTGTTAATAACAGCTAAAATGCATTATGGCTGGACAGCGATTCACCCTGACATGTAAACATTAAACATGCCAGCTGAAAACATGTTAAACAGCATTACATTTCTAAACATTAGTATATTCACCCTGTGCATCAGAACCATATTAGCATGCCCCTGCATTGATGGTATGGATGACAGGGATGTGGTACAGGTATCATCATATGCACAGGGTGTATTGTGGGTTGCCAGATGCCTAGGCTGAGCCACTTGGTTGACATCATGTGTGTGTTAGGGGGTTCTTTATCAAATGGGCTGTGCAGATATGGTGTGTGTAGGTGTGGAGGTGCCCTAGCTGTGTTGGTGATGTGTATGTATGCATGCACACAGTTCTGCCATGTGGCTTCCCTATACAGCTGTTTGTTGGACAGCTGCAGACAGTACATGGCAGGGTGTACAGTTCACTGTGCCCGACCACAGATATGGGAAACTGTGCCTGCCAGGGGTTCCACTGGCACTACCAGGCAGAAGACCAGATATGCTGCTCTCCCCTGATGATGACAATTGTCTGCTCGATCTGCGTCCCTGTTGGGACTGGCCAGGACCACATGCACATAGCCGGCTGCATTGTGATGTGGACAGCACCCCCCTGCAGTGCTGGTGCTGATACTGCCATGGAGACCTCCACCTGTTGGTGTTGCTGACCTACGTCCATGTGGCTGACACCCTACTCCCACTACATGCTCTAACACAAGCACCACATGGTCGAGGATTCCCACCATCTCACCCAACCGTATATCCAGGACCTCTGCAAAATAACAGTGGGCACCTGCAAGATCACAGATGTTGTCAAGTACAGCAGAATGAGTAGCCCTCTGGAGTCTTAGACTCTGTCTGGTGTAATGTTCCATACGTGCCTATGCCCTCATGATGGCCCAAAAGATGCATCTGGTGACACCTGCTGTGGCACTTCTGCCAGGGACATAATGGCCAGCAGCCTTCCTACAAGCACCCCTGTACATCTGCCTGTGTGATACCTCACTGGTCATCTGGCTATGGCTGCTGTGTACAGACACACTTGCCATAGTAACCACACTGTGCTGTCCCATGCCACCACCTGCCAACTGTCCCTCATCTATGGTCACTGGTGATGGGATATGTATAGCGAATGTGACTGTGTGCGGGGATGGGGTGGATGAAAGTGGGATGTCAACTGATGGCACAGCTTCAGCCCCTGACAGCCATGACTGTGCCTCACCATGCCTGTCATCATTTTCAGAGTCTGTATGGACACTAACATCAGTTTGCCTGCAGGAGGGACCCTGACCCACCTTGCCACCTGTGAGGCGCAAACAAAAGTGTAATTTAAGACCTGTACATTATTGCTTACCTCTGCACACACTCTCTCTCTCTCTCACACACACACACACACACACACACACACACACACACACACACACACACACAAGCGCGCACACACACAATTACAGGTGAAGTGGCACAAAGATATTGCGCATACCTCTCATTACCCAACAGTCAAGATGCATGACATATGGCACTCAACAGCATCCATTGCAGCCATTCTTAATCCTTGTTACCAACAATATACATCTCTGTGATGCATGAGTTGTGTTAGTAGGTGATGCCCCTTCCCCTGGAACACACTGCATCCATGTACACAGTATTGCTGTACACCTGTTCAGCACACTGGCATGTATTGTGCACCATACCTCAAATGTGTACAGACCACTGCTGAATGTGGATATGAGTGGCAGTTATTTTTGCTCTGTTGCTCACAGCTCCTATGTGTTTGTCTGAAACATAACTGGGATGATATGAGGACTGATGTCAATAATTAATGCCTGACCTTTGATTTGCAGATCTCATCATCAGCAGTACATGTATGTGCAATAAAATCCAGTTACACCGACAACCTTCAAAGCTTAATGTGGATATGAGGAGTATACACACCACTGTTGACATGCCAGCATCTTCTATGATATGCAATGGGGCCACAATACCGTATTTGATAACATTACACAGACCTGATAAGTGGCATATGACTTGTGTAATCCAGTGCAGTATCAACCAAATGTGTTAGTTATGGAGATGCTGAATGAGATGCATACAATATGTGGGTACATAAGTGTGCACACCCTTAACACAATGGTTTGTTGCTGCACTTGTTAAGTGAACTACAGCAGTGACTATTCCAGGAAGGGGTATACTAACATGGCCCATCTTCACTTGCCATTATTTGGTCACTTCACCCTACAAATGGCCACCAACTCTGCCGGATTGCAAGATCAGCTCATGCGCACAGCCCTTGGAGGTCACACAGTGCCTTCACTATTGCTGTGGAGTCAGGTTATGTCTGGCACAATTCATGACCTTGTGTTCAGATACAGCCATTCTTAGTGAGCTTTGGATGTATGCTTCAGTTCACTGTTGCATTTCAGGATGACACCCCTTCCCAACCTCAGCCTTATTGCAAATGCTTGACAACTATGGGCCACACATGAATGTTATTTTGCAGTGTTCCAAATTCTGAATGCCATGTCAACCAGCCTAGTTCCTGCTAATGAACAGCAAACCTAAAGGTGTACACTGGCACCAGCAAGGTAAAAATGGGGATGGTGGGCCTGAGATGGAGCGAGGTGTTGTTTGTGCACCACATGTATCTTTATGAATACTGTCTGTAGGTTTCAGTCTTGGTCTCAGTACACCATTACACATTGCAACACATGCCTTTGGGAGACATGATGTTATGCATATGCTACCTGTACAGAGCACTGGATGATGTTTCCTGTGGAACAACTCTTCTGTCTGATTACCCTAACCCATAGGCCACACTTATGCAGATTCTAGATGATTGTTGACACAGGTACTGCACAGACAGTACTTGATAGACATTCCTGCAAGTCCCTCAGTGTTGCAGCATGTTTCTGGGCAGCCACTGTGACCAGTTTGCAACATGTGTTGTCATCTGTCTTGGATGAGCATCTGTTTATTTTCTATATTAATGTTGCCCATACTTCATACACACATACATGACTGTCAGCACTGTTTGCTATAGTATTTGCAATGATGAGGTAAAGCTACTTTTCTCACTCCTGAGTGCTACCTTTCTGATATGGGATCCATGCCATGGTCTGTAAGATGTGTGCAAGCCACAGCTGCCTCTGTTGCAGGTGAATGGGCAAATGTCATGGACATATGTGTTGGACAGCAGACCATTACTTGGTGTGACATTGAGGCCCTTTACTTGATGGAAGGTGTGTACTCTAGAAGAGTGAGTGCTGTCAGTACTCACAAGCTGCTTCCACAATATATTATTTGGAGTGTGTGCACACATATGCTTTCAGTATTTGTTAAGGTATGTAGTCCCCATATTTGTTGTCCTAAAGAATATAAAACAGAGCACGACCACCACAGGTAAAATGATAGGATCCAGTATTTATTAAAACAAGCGCTTTCACGTGCGACCACTGCACGCTTCTTCAGGTCTCAATACATACAACTAATCCAAGTCATTTATATATCCTACTCAAATACATCCAATTAACCATCAATTAAAGAATGAAACAATTAAGTAATCAAGCCTCAAATATTTAAAAAATAACTCTAATATATTGCTTTAGAGTAAATAGAAGCTACCTTCAAAACATTGGTTTCAGAATATTAAATATGCCAGCAAAATTCATGACATCGAATACATAAAACCCATATAGGATTTTATACAATATAGATTAAATCACAAACAAATAAATAAAATATAAAAACATAATCAACAATCACTTAAATATACCTCAAATTCATATAAAAAATACTAAATATATCAATTTAAATAAATACTATCAACCATTTAGTTACGAGCTTCTAATACAGGCTTAATACTTATGCATTGATTCAAACCTGGCTCCATATGGGCTCTTAGCTTAAGAATCCATGAAAGTTCAGTGTGTTCAAGATAATTCATATTATTACCCCCCCTAACTGTCTTGTTCACCAATTGCAAAACCCTAAATCTAAATCTATGATCTACTCGATCAGCAACATGTTTCGCTAAGGAGTTGCATTGGTCTAACTTCTTCATGTCATAAACATGATTATAAATTCTGTTCTTCAATTTCCTTTCTCACATAAAATGCAGGACATTGTGTGCAAGTCGCTAAATAAATAAGATTCTCTGTATTACAGTTTGCATAAAATTTTGGTCTAAAGACATATTCAAAGATGGGATGTTTAAAACACTGTTCATTGACTATGTACCTACACATCTTACATCTCTTGCAACTATAAGTGCCTAGTTTATTAGTCCGATCTATATTGCGTTGAATATAAGTACGTTCATTACATAAAATCCTTTTTAGATTTTTGCTGTTCCTATAAGTAAACCTAGGAACAGAGCCTACAATATTCAATATCAAAGGATGAACTGTTAATACTTTCCAATTTTTCTTTATAATATCTATTATTTTACTGTTGTCACTAGTATATCTAGTCAGAAACCTAACCTGAGCATCACATGAATGGGGCTTCTTATTACATAAGCTCACACCCCTATTCTTAGATCTTACGCCATTGAGAACCATAACCTGCGTCTCATCTATCATGACGCTATTATAGCCCCTGTCCTTAAATAACATTTTCATGGCTTTGAATTCAATCTGTTTATCTATAGGATCCTTTGATATTCTATTAATTCTAATAAACTGTTCCCTTACTATATTAGGGAACACAAATCTGGGATGCATGCTGGTATAGTGTAGCAGTGCATTCTTCCAGCATGGTTTTCTAAACAGACCTGTAGAGATATCCCCATTCTCTTTCTTAACTATATTAATATCCAAGAAATCCACATGAGTATAAGAATAGTTTAATGTAAATCTTAAAAAACCCGTAGTGGTCTCTAGATAATCAATAAAAGCTAGAAGCTCTTCAGCACTTCCCTGCCAAAAGAGTAGGATATCATCCACAAATCTTCTATACAGTATCACCTGACTATAAAACGTACTTCCAAACATGAACTCCCTTTCCCAGTGATGAACCACCAGATTTGCGTAGGAGTTCGCACATGGAGTACCCATAGCGACTCCCCATTTCTGCATATACAGTTTATCCTTAAATACAAAGATGTTAATAGTTAACACCATCTCTAGCAATGTACAAATAAGTATTTGCTTATCAATACTAATACCTTCTTCGGAACATAAAGTCTCTCTTATCGCTTGTACCCCATAGTCATTCGGAATAGCGGTGAAAAGATTTTTAACATCTAACGTCACTAGTAGGACTGATGAATCGATGTTGTGAAAAGTCATCGAAGCTAATTCATCCACTAGTTGATAACTATCTCTAAGTATTGTGGGTATCTTCCTAACCAAAGGTCCCAACATACTCTCAATAAAAGTGGAAATTTTTTCCATCACCCAACCATTACCAGCTACTATGGGTCTCATCGGCAAAGGAAGTACGTTCTTATGTATTTTGGGAAGCCCTTTTATACTTGGTATAGTGGGAGTCTCAACTAAAAAAATAATCATAAAGCTCTTGTGTTAACTGCCTACACATCAATAGGTCATATAAATCATCGTATATCCTAGCAATGACTTTTAAGAGATATTCATGATTAATCTCACTATAAGTAGATTCATCTTTCAACATATTAAACATAGTCAAATTATAATCAATGGCATCTAATAGCACTATCCCTCCCCCCTTATCTGCAGGTTTTATCACTATGTTATCATTATTAGATAAAGTATCTAGGGATATCTGTTGTTGTTTACTCAAGTTAAAATACTTGCATCTTTGCTTAGTATCAAGAAAGTATGAATAAAGATCATTTTCACATAGTCTCACAAAACAATCTACATTATTGGGCATTACAGGAACAAAAGAACTCTTACGTTTAAAAGTCTGTGTCATTTTAAATTCAGTTTTGTCATCATTAGGAATCATTAACTTCAATGCAACCATACACCCAAAAAGTCTTAGGTCAATTAGTAATTCACTTAAGTCACTCAAATGAGAAGGAATAAAGGAAAGCCCTTTATTCAGTAACATATAATCATCAGCATTCAGTTCAATACTAGAAAAGTTAAAGACCAATTGATTCAGTTCTTGGTTTTCTGTTTCGTACCTTGAGGCTCCCCTGAAAACTTCCATTTTCTGTGGCCCCTGCTGTTCGACCTCACCCTGGAAGTATCCCAAAACTTCATGGGAAAAGAAAAAAACTGTTCCAGATTCTTATTAGGAGCTTTAGGTCTAGCTCCCAAAGTAACATTGTCCTTAGGTTCACCTAGTGCCTGTTGATTCAGAGGAGGAGTGTCCGCAGTTGGTGAAGTAATTAAATCAGACACTAGTGGATGTGACGTATTTGGTACACCTAGCCCATTCACCTGGCTACCACCGTTATCTTGTGTGTCTCTTAAAGGGGTATTGTTCTGTATAACGGAATCATTACCATGTCAATTATTTCTATTCTTACCAAAAAAGTCATTGGTACCATTATATCCATTTGTCTCCCCATTCTGACAATTCCTTGGCCAAAGAAAGACCTGCCCCAATGAAAAATCCCTATAATCTCGTTGCAGCTTCTGATATTTAATTTGTTGCAGCTTATCACTATATAGGGCTACTTGTGTATATATGTTATCAAGTCTTTTTTCAAACACATCTCCCTTGAAGCGGGTGTGTAGATCTTTATTCAAAGTCTCTACTGAAAGAGAGAGCGCAGCTTCAATGGGAGTGAAATATTCAATGAGAAGGTTCATATAACTATAGCTCAGTTCCAAATTCAGCTTTTGCCACTTCTTCAATAGTTCAGGGTGGCTATCACCATAAATCGGCATGCATAATACCCTCATGCCACGCGGTACTAAATTAAAATGTAGACTCGCTTCCATGTGTCTTCTTTGCCACACAAGCCTCTGCAACTTGTAAAGATTATTCTCCAATTCTCTGGTTAGATCATTAAACTCATTGAAGTTACCAATATTACCTGTATGAAAAGGTGATGTAACAGGTAAAGATAACTCCAGCGAAAGTAGAGGATTATTCTGCGTAGCGAAGATATCATTCCATCTCCGATTAAGACTACTATTCTCAGGATTGTAGTCGAGTTCAATACTAGGTACATCCATTTGTGTGAGAGCAGCCAGTACTAAAACGTCAAAGCAAACGTAGCAAGAAGCAAACACAGCAGCCATCCAAAGATCGTAGCCCAAGCAAAGGAACAAAATGAATATAAAACAGAGCACGACCACCACAGGAAAAATGATAGGATCCAGTATTTATTAAATCAAGCGCTTTCACGTGCGACCACTGCAATCTTCTTCAGGTCTCAATACATACAACTAAACCAAGTCATTTATATATCCTACTCAAATACATCCAATTAACCATCAATTAAAAAATCAAACAATTAAGTAATCAAGCCTCAAATATTTAAAAAATAACTCTAATATATTGCTTTAGAGTAAATAGAAGCTACCTTCAAAACGCTGGTTTCAAAATCTTAAATATGCCATCAAAATTCATGACATCAAATACATAAAACCCATATAAGATTTTATACAATATAGATTAAATCACAAACAAACAAATAAAATATAAAAACATAATCAACAATCACTTAAATATACCTCAAATTCATATAAAAATACTAAATATATCAATTTAAATAAATACTATCAACCATTTAGTTACGAGCTTCTAATACAGGCTTAATACTTATGCAATGATATAAACCTGGCTCCATATGGGCTCTTAGCTTAAAAATCCATGAAAGTTCAGTGTGTTCAAGATAATTCATATTATTACCCCCCTAACTGTCTTGTTCACCAATTGCAAAACCCTAAATCTAAAACTATGATCTACTCGATCAGCAACATGTTTCGCTAAGGCGTTGCATTGGTCTAACTTCTTCATGTCATAAACATGATTATAAATTCTGTTCTTCAATTTCCTAGTGGTAAGTCCCACATAAAACACAGGACATTTTAATAAATACTGGATCCTATCATTTTTCCTGTGGTGGTCGTGCTCTGTTTTATATTCATTTTGTTCCTTTGCTTGGGCTACGATCTTTGGACGGCTGCTGTACTTCCTTCTTGCTACATTTGTTGTCCTAACATAGGATTCCAGATTACACATTCATTTTTCATGTTAGGCTCAAATTACAGGTTGCAAAAGGTGTGGAATGTGGTATTGTAATTTGCCGTTGTTTAGATCAGGTACAGTTGCCATTGTAATAGTTGTGTATACACTGCTGTAGCCACTGTATAAGGGTAATGCTTCAGACATGTCCCTACTGTTGTCCATTTGTCCTACCATTATGTTCATCTCTGTCCACACATCTTGCACTGACAGGTTGTTAGGTATGTTGCAGGACTCATGCATACCTTTCAGATATGCCACAATGGTGACCACTGTGATGCAGTGCAGTTAACAGCAAAACTATGCGAACATGCACAGCATGCATTATGGGTAGGTGCGTTAAATGTGTGCATGGCAAATATCATGGCCATAACATGGCCAGTGTATTGGCAAACCTGAACTCCATACTCCCCAGCTACAGGCTGCTGCCCCAGAGGGACCTAAATAGCTGTGTGTGAGACATAATGTCAGTAGCCACACCTGTGGCATTGGTACAGGGTGGGAGCAGAATTTCAGCACATCAACAGTACAAACCCACAATACTAGAAATTACGCACATATGTTCATTTCTACACTGCAGCAACAAACTATCTTATCTGACATATGCATGTAGATACTTTACAGATGAAGATGGATAAGCAACAGTGGTCTACTAATGTGCCTGGGGCCTTACCTGCACACTCCTCATCCACTGTGTGGGTGGCACCCACCTCCACAATGCTGTCTTCAGCTTGCTGGCTTGGCTGGTGGGTGGGTGCCCCAAGGCTGGTGAGGAGCTCCTCAGCATGTGTCAGTGGGGGCTGGATGGCATGACGCCCACCTGTGGCTAGCTTGTCCCTCATAACTGAAGTGGCACGCTGACTGGCGTGGCAGATCAGATCTGTGCTGCAATGCAGCAACTACTCATAATTGTGGTTGTGCAGGCCAACATCATTTAACCTGTGTATGAGCTCATTCCACAAGGCAGTCCTTTCCTGCAGATCCTAGGCCCTGAACCCGAAGACGTTGGCATGATGGACTATGAGGAACTGTATTATTACATCATTTTCCAGGGGTGTGTATGCGGGGAGATGTTCCCGGGGCATTGTGCCTGGAAGACATAAACAGGAAAAAAGGTTAGAGGACCTCATACTGCAAGGATGTATAAGTTGTTAATTGACATCTCTCTCTCTCTCTCTCTCTCCCCCACCATATCTTCAACAATAATTTAAACACACAAATCAATGGGTATGTTTACACCAAACCTACTGTTGGGACATATGTCCTATTGTTCAACAAATATTGAAATGTGTTTTTATTAATGTTCCATGTTGAAACACTATCATTGGTGGCCTGTTGCTATCAGTGTAACCTGCATGCTGTTGTAATGGCCACTGCAGTTCCATATGTTCATGTGTTCTGTTTGCTGCACAACTGTTCCAAAATCTGGTGTTTTGGGTTAATGGGAATATCTATGCATGCTGTTATAACTAATCATGGATTGTGTTGACTATTGCTATCCCACATATGTTCTAAAACTGCAACACCATATCACATTTGGGAAGGCTGGTCCCAGTGGACCCACCTCTCCCACCTCATCTGGCCATGGCACCAGGCACCCCGCATGTCTGGGACCCACCCGGGACCTATTCGTCCACTGGACCTGCACCACCTTCAGGTGGAACTGCCTCAGTCATTCAAAAGTAGGGTAAATGTATGTATACACACACACACACACACACACACACACATATATATATATATATATATATATATATATATATATATGTGTGTGTGTGTGTGTGTGTGTGTGTGTGAGTGTGTATTTATGTATGTATATATATATATATATACATACATATATCTATATATATATATATATATATATATATATATATATATATATATATATATATATATATATATATATATATATATATATAGTGCATTCGGACATCAGATCCACACTCTGAACTTCTCACTGCAAAACATCTGACCAAAGGCACTGTAAATGGGGGTGAAGGGGTCCAAAATAGGGATCTCTTGTAATTTTTTTCATTATCCCTTCCTCCACAGCTGAACTATTCTGCCTTGCAACAAAATAGAGCATCACATGTGGACAAAGCCTAACAGTAGAGGAGGATATATAGGGACATATCATAGACATGCCTATTATAAACCTATGATGTTTGTGCATGCTACATTTCACATTACCATGACTGTTTTGAAGGTGGTGGGGTCTGAAACTCATGTGTCTGCCATGTCTTCATTACTTCAACCTTCAGCTATTTGCCAGACTAATATAGATATTTGTAGGAACCGAACAAACGCTATGATGGCTTAAATCTTGACATTCGGCACAGTTGACAGGTATGGCCCATTGCAGATAGAGCCAGATGCTATGTCCATAGCATTTGTTCAGCAGGAGATCATTACAGCAAGTATTGATGGCACATATACTTCTTTAATAATCATCTATCCCATGCTACATTCACTTCCATGCTTACTTGTTTAACGTACCTGATTTATCCTCAGGTTCCTTCTGTGTACAGCAGATGTCTTCCTGTTTCTTATTTCAAGGTTTTCTTTATGTTTTCTTTTTTTTTAGTGTGTATGTGTCTGTCTATTTCTCTCTCTCTCTCTCTTACTCTCTCTCTCTCTCTCCACTACTGGGTTTGAGCTTGTTTGAGTAGGTTGAAGCATGGCATTTATAGATGATGCTCATGTTCAGGTAATGGCCTCTGCACCAATTGCTGTTCCGCCATGGCTAATTGCATGCATGCAGCTGTGTAGGTCTTCCAATAGTCAATGTCATAGCAACCCACTACTATAAATAACTACATCAAGTGGGCATTGTCACTTTACCATTCTTGTATGGAAGACATCCTTCCTGTGTGTGGACAGTGGTGTTACAGACATCAGGTAGCAATACTTCCTACAACAATACTTGTGGACATAGGCCAAATACATGTTTATATAAGGTTCCAGATCTAGGGATACTGTGCGAGTATTGCTGTTGTATGCATTGAATACTGCTAGCTTTACACGGTTTGTGTGTACATGCTAGTTTTGCATGGAATGCTGTCTCTCTGCATAGCTCTCAACTGTGGGCCTATCCACATGATGGCCAGAGGAATGACTGTTATGTTTTGTCTGTTCCTCATACAGGTGTTGTCCCTGATATATCAGTGGCATTCTCTCCATTGATTGCTATCAGTACATGGCAACATCCATTTGTGTTTCTGACTTCATATTCCTGAGTAAGAGTATGTTACAACCAATCATGTAACACCAGCAACTTTCACAGTCTATAACAGCAATATTTAAAATATAGCCCTGTGTTTCAGCCTCTGTCCTCAACCTATACACCAGACTTTGTTCAGATGTCATGCAGTAAGAGGTTGATAGGTGTGGTCTATCATTATTTAGTGCTGACATTCCTGCTATCATTCCATTGATGTTGCAGACTCCCACACAAATTGGGGGTTAGGGCCATATATATATGAGGGCTACAGCTGGACAAAACATGTGTGATCCTGAACAGTCTGGAGGTCAGTGTATGGAGAACACTGTTATATGCCCTTGTAAGACATTTTTTGGGGGAAGGGTATTAAATGTTTTTAACCTAGGCTGTTACAACATGCGAGGGATATCAGTAATAAGAAACATTAAGGAATATGGCTGTATATTTTCATATGTTTCACCATGGGAACAGTGGTTCATAGGTTCATAGGTAGGTACTAGGCTTTCTGCCGAAGGCATTTATAAGCTTAGCCAGAATGTGTTGGCTTTCGCCGCCCCCTTAGATTAGTTCCCTGTGCCTCTGTCCAGCAGAGCCACTGAAGTGATCCCTGGGATAAACTTTCTGTTTCTCATCCACTCGTCAAGGTTTCTCTTGAAGAGTGTTAGCGAGGAGCTCTGCCTAATGTAGATTGGAATCTTGTTCCAAAGCACGGGAAGTCTCTGGGACAGGAATCTATCCCTCCAGCACGTCCTATTTATTGTTGTGGTGTGGTTTAGATCCCTAGAGCGTGTGGCTCAAGGGGATAAGCTTTTCTTTAGGTGGAGCATGTCCATCAGTTCTGGGTTGGACATGGCCTTGTATGTCAGGCAGAGATCACCTCTAAGTAGGCGGTATGCAACCGAGTACAGCTGGAGTTTCTTCAGTCGAGCTGCATAGGGCATCTGTCTGTGGCCAGTGATCCTCTTGGTGAGGTACTTCTGTGGTCTTTCCAGCTGTTGGAGGTGTCTTGTAAGATACATCCCAAATGGGGCATTGTACTCTATGATGGGTCTGATGAGTGATGAGAAGAGGGGCACAATGACCTATTTTGATCTGGATGCGAACCTTTTTGTGATAAGGTGGGCCATGTAGAAGGATTTTCTAACCACTTTGGCAATGTGATTAGCAAAGGAGACATTACTATCTACTTGGGTCCCCAGATCCCTTATTATGTCTTCCATATTTAGGGGAGTACCACCTATGTGGTAGTTTGTGGGTACTTTGTTTTTTCCAAAGGGGATGACTATGCACTTTTTGGCATTTAGCTTGAGGCCATGATTTTGGCACAAGGTATCCATCTCAGTGAGACCATTTTGTAGGATGTCTGTGTCAGCCAGAGAGTCAATTATAGCCCCTAGTTTGCAGTTGTCTGTGAACTTGGTCAGCTATAGTCCTCCTGTGCTTGCCTATACCTCTGAGAAGTATATGCCAAACCGGAGGGGTCCTAGTACTGAGCCCTGGGGAACACCACTTGTAACTGGTTTAGAGTCAGACCTAGCTCTCGCAACTCTTACCATGTGGATTCTGTCCATGAGCCATTTCACAACCCATCTTGTGGTTTATGTTCGGGCTGTTGAGCTTGTCTATAATATAAGAATGGGTAATGGTGTCAACGAGGTCTAGGTAGGCTGTGTGTACCACCTTTCCCTCATCTATAGCCTTGGTAACTGTCTTAAAGAGGTCCACCAGGTTTAGGAGGCATGCTCTGCCCTTAACAAAGCTGATCTGGGTAGGGTCCAGTGTATGAAGGTTCACAATGTCTCTCTTAATGAGTTCCATGATGATGCACTCCATAGCCTTGCAGACCAAGCTAGTCAGGCTTATGGGGCGATAGCTCCCAGGATCTGTTGTGGCTCCACCTTTGTGGAGCAGAATAACCGTTGCTGTGCACCACTATATGGGTTGGGTATGTAACCTGTGGAGTGGCTGTTTGAACAGTGTGTTTAGGTGAGGGGTTAGTTTGTCTTTGAGCTCATGTAGGACGCAGCCTGGGACATCATCCGGTCCCATTGATGCTGTGTTTTTGGATTTGGAGAGAACTGTTTTAACCTGAATGTCTGTGATTTCAGGGGCTCTACATTCTTCTGGTATGGTTATGGGCCCTTTTGGGGGTGAGAGGGGGTGAAGATTGCACTGAACCTGTCTGCCAGGATGTTGGCAATATCGGTCGGTTCAGTGTATTTTGTACCATTCTGCAGTAACTCCGAGCAGATCTGAGCATTGCCACTTAGATTCTTGACATAACTAAAGAATGCCTTGTGGTTATCTTTGGAGTCCTTGGCAATTTTTTTTTCGAAACTCGCCTTGGACGATTTTATGAGGGGATCATAGTTTCTTGCTGATACTGATCAGGATGTCTTCCCTACTTTGGATTTTACTCTTTTCTGTACTAGTTTCCTCCTTCTATTGTATAGCTTGTTTATGGTAGGAGTCCAGTAGACTGGTTTCCTTTTCTTGGAGGAGTGAGTCTTGGTTTTGCTTGGGATAGCACGATCCATGCATTCTTGTAGGTGCCCGTAGAATGCATTAGTAAAGGATTTTGCAGCTTGGACAATGTTATCCTTTAGCATGGGGGCTTTGAAACTTTCCACCTCAGTCTTAAGTAATGTGAAGTTTGCTTTTGAAAAGTTTTTCACTGTGGTTTCCTTGTCCGGGGGTGGGGCTGAATGTGGATATCCAAAGTGATTTGTTTATTGTCAGATCTAACCAGTGAGGGGTTGCCCTCCGGTGTGGAGCACCAGTCACCCATGTTGGTAATGACCAGGTCCAATATGTTGTCACTTCTGGTGGGATTGTTGACCAGTTAATCCAGGGCATTTGACTTTATAAATTCTAGGAAATGTTGGGCAAGGGAGTTAGTACTTGAGTAGTTCTCCCAGTTAATGTTTGAGTAATTAAAATCACCCAATGTTTGGGTGTTTGGTAGGAATTTTATATTTCCCAGTGTTTCCAGAAATGCGAAATGGGAGTCCTGGGACATGGTGGGTGATCTGTAGCAAGCTACAATTTGAATTGCAGTTTTGCCCATTGTTAGTTGCAAATGGATGATCTCTGAAGCATCGTGCTGTGCCACTAACCTGGAGGTGTGGGTATCCTTGATGAATATGGGTACGCCCCCACCTTTTGTATTTCGGTCCGGGTTCTGTGGCCAAAATGTATGGTATGAGTTGTAGCCTGGTAGTGCTGGAGTGCTCTTTGGAGTCTTAAACCAGGTTTCTGTTGCTGCACATATATCGATTTTCTCCATACTGAGGAGTGCCTCGAGTGCGTGCATTTTGAGGTTTAGACTTCTAGCATTGAGTAGCATTACCCTCAGTTTTTTGTTACTTGTGCTATTTATGGCGGTGGGTTTGTCTTTTGAGCCTTGCCTAAAAAAAGGCACTATGGGGGTGGCAAGAGCCTTGGCTGGTATTCAAAAGCCTAAGGGTGACAGGTGCAAGCCATCTCTAGCGAAGCAGCGTGGCTTGATGAGCATGTCATCCCAGGTGGACAGACACTGTATCCCCTTTGAATGACACCAGAAACTTAGCCAATTGTTGAAATTGATAGATTTTTTTCTTTATACCATGGTATCATTCTTGGTGAGGGCAAGATGCTACTCAGCGTCACGGTCATACTGGCCTGAACTACAAGATCAGAGAGCTCTTCCATGCCTCTTTTCATGTAGTCCAGGGAGGTACAGCTCAGGTCATTCACACTAATATGGACAATGACAGAGTCATATTTGTACTTGTTCTGGAGTGACCTGAGTGCTTGTGTTATGTGGCAAATCCTGGCACCCAACAGGCAGCTAACAGCAACCTTATCCTTATTCAGCCTAGTGAGTGGGACGTCAGTGTGCCTGACTATAGATTCACCTATTACTAGTATGTTGGGTATGTTATTTTGCATTTAGGGCTGTGATTGCATGGCACACTGGTTTTGTGAAGTATGTGTTTAATGATTTGTGTTGGGGGGGGGGGTGCAGGTTGCTTTGGAGGTCTCTGTTGCTTTTGCAGATTTTTATTTAGAGCCTCCGAGTATGTTTTCATGTATTTATGTGTGTTTTTTGATAGTGCTGGTTTAATGGGTCTATGTGAAACTGGTGGTGTGATGTAAGTATTTCCCTTCTCCTCTTGATTGTCTGATCCAGCCTTGGGTTGAGAGAGCTTAGCCTCCATTTTGGCTGTATAATTGCATCTCTCACATGTATTAGTGTTTGGTGGTAGGAGGAGAGGGTTGTCTGTGTACATGATGCAGTTGTAACATTGCATCAAAATGCCTATATTCACCAGTTGGACTGGAGAGTATGCCTGAAACTGCCCTTTGGACATGTCTGGATAGGTACAGTGAACTGTTTTACTGAATGGCTGGTAAGGTTGAATAGAGAGCCTTGTCCTTCTGTACAGTATAGGAGGGTCTAGTGCTAGGGTTTATTAGTGCTTGCTATGAGTTTTGAGCAAGTGCCAGGCTGAGAAATGAATGGCTCGAGTGCTTAAGTTGAAAGTTTGTCTAGTTCCAAGGGAAAAATTGAAGAGGAGACTTTGTGGAGCCAGGAATAGTTATACCCTAACTAACCGGCGCTGCCTGGCATGCAAAACCAGGCAAATGCGGTATTTATAGCAGGAAAATGAAAGAGAGAAATTAGGCCAAAATAGCCAACAAACTACTAATTTCTGGACTGAAACCACTCTGCCAGGGACAGATAGGTTGCTCAAATCTCCCCTCTCTCACAGGTGAGCAGAAAAGCTTCCTTCTGTCCAAGTAAGATATGGGCAAACACATAGATTTGTAATACAGCCCTGAATTCAGCACTTAACCTGAAAACTGGACTATACTAGCTTAGAAAGATGATGGGCTAGAGCTTACTGTCTTGCACACAGTTCTGTTTGTCAGTGTGATAATGACATTTTAAGTTAAGCATTGTTATGTAACGGATACATTTACATTGCTACAACTGATACGTTTCCCCCTAGGGGTTGAGTACAGAGTGTAATTGGAGGCTGTTGAACTACATCTGTAATTAAGTGTTGATTGATTCTTATCTTCAAGACAAGTGAGTTTTCTACTGTTGTACTACCTGAAGGCTTTAGCCTGGACAGCAACATATGTTATGTTTTGCAGATTACTGTATCAAATGTTTTCATTGAGAGTTGCATTAATCAGTTATCACGTATTTCAAACACTTAAATGCTATAAGAAATGGCATAAACAACTGAATAGTACACAAATAAATGTTTCTATGTATGCAAACTGTGTGAGGTGTCATGTCATTTGCATTGTGTGTGGGTATATGTTTCATGCAATAATTCTCATTTGTAGGAAAGAATCATACACTGCTCATTTGAAAAGGTGGCAACTGTAGGAATAATGGCTGTTTGATATGCTGTGCACCCTCTATATATACTCTCTTAATATATATATATATATATATATATATATATATATATATATATATATATTTATAAGATATTTATAAGTATTTATATATTTATATGTGTGTGTGTGTGTGTGTGTGTATATATATATATATATATATGTATATATATATATATATATATATATATATATATATATATATATATATATATATATATATATATATATATATATATATATATATATACATACACACACACACACACACACACACACACACACACACACACACACACACACACACACACACACACACACACACACACACACACACACACACACACACACACACACACACACACACACACACACACACACA
>NW_025049062.1:0-29543 GCF_019279795.1 Protopterus annectens | reverse complement strand
GAAAAATTATGTATCATGAAAACTGTCCGTTTAGAGACTGCCTTGCTCTGGGAATGGAGGGAAACAAAGTTGACAATTTTCTGATGGACTTTTTGTCCAGATAAAATCTTAATTGACTGAACATCCAGGGAGTGTAATGTTCACTCACTGTCATTCTGGGGAGAGAAGATTGGTAGGTGAATTGACTGATTTAGTGACAGCTCACTGACCACTTTGGCCATGTAGGGGTTGGTGCGCAGGGTCACCCTGTCTTTATGGAAGACAAGTGTAAGGAGGGCATGCCATAAGTGCTTGTAACAGAGACCCTTCTTGCTGAAGTGAGGGTTATTTTCCAGATGCACATTTGGAGGGATACAGAACTGGTTGGTTCAAATGCAGTTTGCGTAGGTTTCTCCAGGATATAATTTGGGTCCCAAGGTGATGGAGAAGGCTTTGACTGGTCGTGTGTGCAAGACCCCCCTTTTAAGAACAATTTAACATCCAACCTGGAGAGTAAAAAAGGCTCCAGGGGCAGACAGAGGTAGTGGAGAAGTGCACTTTCACTGAAAAGTATGAAAGATCTGCTTTACTTAGCGCACACACAAGCCAAGACTAAATGGACATCCGCTAGAAGGTGGTCCTTGTGTCTTTGGAGACACCATTTGCAAAATCTCCCCCCATTTAGTAATGTAGAACCTCCTTGTATTGGTTTTCCTGGCCTTCTACAGGCTAGAAAGTTAGTCTTCTGTGTAGTTGTGTCTGCAGGGTACAAGAAGTTTATCACCCAGAGAGCAAGGCTCATCTCTAGGTGTGGATGGGCGAGAGTTCCCTTCTACTGTGAGTAGGTCCACATTATGAGCCAACGTGTGGTGATTGCCCCTGGCAAGGGATAGCATAAGGGGGAACCATGCTGCCTTGGCCAGTAGGGAGTCACCAGCAAGATTTTTGGCATGTCCCTCCTGATCTTCAGGAGGACTTTCTGAATGAGATGGAAGGGGGAAAGGCACACAGAAAAGTACAGTTGTGTACACTTACCATAAATGCAGATGTTAGAGTGTATTCACTGTTGCAGTCATTAAATTTGGGTTATCTGCCTGCAGGTCAAAGTCTTGGATTCCTGCATTGGATGCTGTCTCCTCTTCCATGACGTCAGGTCATCAGGGGTATAAAACATGCAGCAGACACTATTACATCAGTTTTTCTTGCCCCAGATGTCAGGTGCCCCCATAAAGGGAAGCAATTATATGTTACACCTCCAATTCTAAGGACAACCACAAAACATTCTATAGCTATGTCAAGAACCTCGATGGCAACACCCAGATCTGCTCTGAGTTACAGCACAAAGGCACAAAAATTACAGAACCAACTGATATTGCCAACATCCTGGCAGATAGTTTCAGTGCTAACTTTACCCCCACCCCCTAAAGGGCCCATATCTATACAGGAAGAATGCTGAGTCCCTGTAATCACAACTACGCAGGTAAAAGCTGCACGCTCTAAAGCCAAAAACACAGAATCCATGGGACCGGGCAACATCCCAAGCTGCGTTTTACACGAACTTCAGAAAGAACCGTCTCCCCACTTAAACACCATGTTCAATAATAGCCTCGCATCAGGCTTTGTGCCCACTGAATGGCGCACAACAGTTATCCTACTCCACAAAGGGGGGGAGCCACCACTGATCCCAAGAACTATCGACCTATTAGCCTGACAAGCCTGGTCTGCAAGGCCATGGAACGTATCATCATGGAACTCAGACATTGGTAACCTCCAAACAATGGGTCCCACCCAGTTTGGTTTTATAAAAGGCAGATGCCTCCTGAACCTGATCGACTTCTTTGAGGCAGTCACCAAAGCCGTAGATGAGGGTAAGGTGGTTCACACAGCCCATCTTGACCTTGCCAAGGCTTTCGACACCATCCCCCATTCTGGAATTATAGCTAAACTCACTAAACTAGGTATAAATCCCTACATCACAAGATGGGTTGCCAACTGGCTCACTGACCGAACCCACACTGTAAAAGTTGCAGACTCCAAATCTGACCTCAAAGTACTGACAAGTGGAGTACCACAGGGTTCCGTCCTGGGACCACTCCTGTTTGGTATCTACTTCTCTGAAGTACAGGCCAACACAGAAGGCCCCTGGCTAATGAAGTTCGCAGATGACTGCAAACTAAGAGAAATAGTCAAGTCCCCAAATGATGTGGACATCCTACAGAAGGGCCTTACTGAGACAGAAGACTGATGTCAGAGCCATGGCCTGAAGCTCAATGCCAAAAAGTGCAGTGTCATCCCCTTTTGTAAAAACTCTGTACCCATTAACTACCACAGAGGCAGCAATCTACTTAACACCGAATGTGTGATGAGACGTTGGGACCCAGGTGGACAGTAGTTGCTCCTTTGATAGTCACATCGCCACGGTAGTCAGGAAGTCCTTCTACGTGGCACACCATCTTTAAAGGATTCTCAACCAGGAGAAAAAAAAAAAAAAAAAAGAGGACATTCTTCCCCTCTACTCGAAACTCAGACCCATTATAGAGTACAGCGCCCCTTTTGGGATGTACCTCACAAGACATCTGCAGCAGCTGGAAAGGCCACAGAAGTACCTCACAAAAGAGGATTACTGGTCTCAAACAAATGCCCTACACTGACCGCTTCAAAAAAAACTCTAGCTTTACTCCGTAGCATATCGCCTACTCCGAGGTGATCTCAGCCTAACATATAAAGCTGTCAAACATGCTACACCTAAAGAAATCCCAACCCCTCTGAGCTACACGCTCTAGGGACCTAAATCTGGTCACCACAATAAAACAGGACATGCTGGAGGGAGATTCATGTCCCGGAGACTTCCCATACTCTGGAGCAGGCTACCTATCTATGGCATACAAAGTTCTTCATTAGCACTCAAGAAAACTCTTGAGTGGATGGGAAATAGGAAATACACCCCAGGGATCACTTCTGTGGTCTCTGCTCTACAGTGGCACATGAAAATAATTTTCTTGGGTGGCGTAAGCCAGGGAACCTTGTTGGCTAGGCTTACATAGGCCCTTGGGCCAATAGCCTAGTACCTACCTATGAACAAAAAGCAAATACACCAGAAAGCACAAATACACCAAACGAGAAGGAAAGGTAGAGCCAAGAGAAGTCTAGGGGCTGGAGGGAGGGTAACCAGGACTGCAACAGTGAATACACTTGAACATCTACATTTATGGTAAGTGTAAACAACTGTACTATGTTCTTTGTGTTTCACTGGTGCAGTCATTACATTTGGGTAGATTCCCAAAGCTAAGGAAGGGAGGAGGCAGTTAGAGAGCATTAGAAAGTATAGTTTTGTACCTACCATAAATGTAGATGTTAGAGTGTATACCCTGCTGCAGTCATCACACCTGGGGGTTATCCTGTCGTCAGGGGGTCCCGCAGTTGGCCTGAATTCCAAAGTCTTGGTCTGGCGTCAGTTGCTGTCGCTTCTTCCTGGACGTCAGTGCGCCAGGGGTATATAGGATGCATCCAACGCCATTTTCTTCAGTTTCTTACCCCAGATGTCAGATGCCCCCCCAAAATGGTGGTCAGTAAATAGTACCAATCAAAAGTTGAGCACAAACAAAACATCCCTCCAGCTATAAGCAAATACACCACAAAGGTAGTATCAGATTTTAAGGCATTGAAAGGTTTTAGTTAGGTCAGAGGGGATGGAGGGAGGGTAACCTGGACTGCAGCAGGGTATACACTCCAACATCTACATTTATGGTAGGTACAAAACTGTACTATGTTCATCGTGTTACCCTGCTGCAGTCATCACACTTGGGTAGAATCCCAAAGCTAAGGATGGGAGGTGGAGTCAAACAGGGTTAGAGGAGGCTAGAAGGCCCTGCAGAACTGCTGTGGCAAAGTCAGCTCTAGTCTTAAGAGTAAAGTGGTAAGTGATGGTGTTTGGTGAAGGTGTGTACTGAAGTCCAAGTTGCAGCTTCCAAAATATATCCTTGGTTGGCACCCCCCGAGGAAGGCTGTAGATGTAGCTGCAGCACTGGTAGAGTGGGGCCTTATGCTAGCAGGAACTGGTTTTCCATGGTGGGTGTAGCAAAAACGAATGCAATGTCCTATCCATTTGGAAATGGTCTGTTTTGATATAGCCTTCCCTTGTGAAGCTGCAGCATATGATACAAAGAGCTGGTCAGATTTTCTGAAAATCTTAGTTTTATCCAAGTAGTAACGTAGTTGCCTGTGAATGTCCAAGGAGTGCAGGAGTCTTTCTCCTTTGTTCTGTGGATTTGGAAAGAAGGTGGGTAAATGGATGGTTTGATTTAGAGCCACACTGGATACCACCTTAGGCATAAAGGAGGGGTTAGTTCGTAGAGAAACTGTCTTGATGAAAAATGAGGAAAGGCTCTACTGCCATTAATGCCTGAAGCTGAGACTCTTCTGGCTGAAGTTATTGCTAGCAGCAGGGCAGTCTTCCATGATATAAACTTTAAGTCAGATGAGAAAGCTGGTTCAAAAGGAGGTAGCGTAAGTTTTTCCAGAACAAAGTTGAGGTCCCAGGTTGGTGTAGGTGCTCTCCTGGGGGGGCCTAATGTTTTTGGCCCTTCTGAGAAACTGCCTTAGAAGCGGATGTGAAAATAAGGGAGGATCCGTGTTGTAGTGGGCTGAAATAGCTGAGGTGTGGATTTTAAAAGATTAAAAAGAAAGTCCTTTGTGTAACATCTCAGTTAAATACTGTAGAATCTGAGGTATGTGTGGCTGAAGGGTATTTTGGCCTTTAGCTTGGTTCCAGGCACAAAACCTTTTCCATTTGTCCGAGTAGGCCTTCCTGGTGCTGGACCTCCTGGCTTCCAGAATAACATCCATAACAGCTCGAGGAAGAGGAGCTGGCTGGTTGCTTAGGTGATTTGTCATGCAGCCAAATTTAAGGTTTTGAACTGGCTGTGTAGAATCTGACTGTCTTGCTGTGTGAGCAAATGAGTAATTTGTGGTAAAATCCAAGGTGGGCCCTGGGTCATATTCCTTAGTAGTGGGTACCAGTGCTGGCGTGGCCAGTCCAGGGCTAAGAGTATCATTCTGGATCTCTCTATCTGGACTTTCAGCAGCACCCTTGTGAGAAGGGGCAATGGAGGGAAGGCATATACAAGTCAGGTTTTTCCAACTGAATGAGAGTGCGTCCACTTTCCAAGCTTGATGGTGAAACGTCCTTGTACAAAATTTTGTTAGCTGATAAAAATGGGGGCACCCAGACATAGACCTGTTTGCCAGCCCCCAAAACTGAGTTATCATTGCAAATACTTGTGGAACCAGTTTCCACTCGTGGGGATCCATGATGTTTCTGCTTAGGTCGTCTGCCAAGGTGTTTTTTTCCTGGCAGGAATTGAGCTTGCAGCTGAACTTGGTAAGCCAGTGCTGTGTTCCACAAGGTCATTGCTTGCCTGCATAGAGGATAGGAGTGTGTACCCCCTTGTTTATGTACCACATTACTGTGGTGTTGTCCGTCCTTACTGTAAGCTGTCCTGGATGAAAGAGGTCCTTGAAGGCCATCAGGGCATTCTGTACAGCTAGCATTTCTTTTTGATGTGCAGATTCCTTTGATCTGCAGTCCATATGCCTTGAACGCACCGTCCTACCATGTGTGCCCCCCCAGGCATAGTCCGATGCATCTGTTGTCATAGTTTGCCTGGCTGGGGGCAAGGTGAAAGGCTGACCCTTGAGGTAACATGCCTGTGACCACCACAGAAACTCTTGTTGAAGGCAGGGAATGAAATATCATTGTGTCCAAGCTGTGGCTGTGTTGAGTCCATTCGCTTTTTAGGTACCACTAATTTCCTCATATGCAGCTTTGCAAATGGTATTAGTAGTATGCAAGATGCCATGAAGCCCAAGGCCTGCAGAATTTTTCTTGCAGGGAATTGGGTCTTTGTTGCCATTGTTTTGAAGTATTGAGTCAGTTGTTTGGCGTCAGATAAGCCATCTGGGCCGTAATATTCAAGCTGGCACCCAGGGTGAGGGTACTAGTTTTGATTTCTTTTTGTTTACTGTGTACCCTAGGCAACTTAGGTGTTTTACAAAAGCCAGATGTTGTAAGAGGATGTCCTTGCTTTCTGCTTGGATGAGGAAGTCGTCCAGGTATGGGTGTATTTGAATTCCTCTGTCTGCAGTATGCAATTACTGGTGCCAGGCATTTTGTGAAGACCCTGGGCGCAGTGGATAAGCCAAAGGGCAGTGCAGAGAATTGGTAATGGGTTGAACCTGCAATGAAACGGAAGTATCTTCTGCAATTTTGTCTGATAGGGACATGCAGGTATGCCTCCTTGAGGTCCAACGTTACTAGCTATGCTTTCTTGCCCAGCATGGGAAGAAGCTGCTGTAGTGTTAGCATCTTGAATTTGGGTACTTTTAAGAAGGTGTTTACAATTGAAAGGTCCAGAATGGGTCTCCAAGCATTGTCCTTTCTGGGGACTAGAAAGAGCCTTGAGTAAAATCCTTGGCCTTGCTCCCGTGTAGGTACCAGTTAAATGATCCTTGGCCTTGCTCCCGTGTAGGTACCAGTTGAATGACTCATGTCCATGAGAGCTGTAATTTGTTTTTGTGCCTCTGCCCATTGATTTTGTGGCAGGTTTGGCATTCCTCTTATCATTTGCAAGGTGTGGAAATGGAATCTGTATCCTTGTGAAGTAATGTCTAGGACCCATTTGTCCTTTGTGACTATGCGCCAGTTGTCTGTAAAAAGTGCTAATTTTCCTCCCAAGGGAGCTGCCAAGAGAGTTTTGCTTGGCAATATGAGGTTTAAGTCATTGTGTTTGCCTTCTAGTAGTTTGGGGCCTGTCTTCTCCTCCCTTCTGTGTTGCAGTGCCCCATTGTCGAGGTTTGTAATGGGCTTGTGCTTGTCCTCTGCCTCTTGGGCGTCTGTATTTATCCCTCTGTGGTCTGTCAGTAGCTGGAAAGGACCAATTTTTTGTTGGCCAATTTCTGCTGAAGCGAGAGGGGCTGAACCTGTAAGAAATCTTTGACCGTCTGCATAGATTTTGCCTTATCCTCCATTTTCTTTAAGAGTTCTTCTGCTTTAACCCCAAACACATCCTGCTGTAAGGGAGCATCTAGTAACTTTGTTTTAACATGATCAGGCAGAGTTTGTTCCTTTAACCAAGCATGCCTACGTATAACAGACCCAGTAACAGCTGCTCTACAGGAAGCTTCCAAGGAATCAAATCCACATTGTAAAGTATGTTTGCCCACCTGTTCAGCTGCATGCAACAGATCCTGCATTTCCTTCAATTCAGACCATTAAGGGTGTGTGCTTATCTTTTGTTTTATTTGAGACATTAGAAATTGCTGGTATTTAAGCATGTGAAATTGACAATTTAGAGCTCTCATAGCTAGAGTGGCTGAGGTGTAAACCTTCTTCCCCCACCTGTCTAGTGCTCTGGAGTCCCTTTCAGAGGGTACCGGATTTTTAGCCATAGAAGCCTTAGACCCTGGGAGATTGTCTCTGGGTCAGCAACAGGGTTTTTATAAAGGAATTTGTGGGAGTCAGGCACTCTATAATATCCATCTGGTTTGGCTGGAGCAGGAGGCAGAGAATCTAGATTTAGACTAGATTTGAAGTAAACATCATCCACAATGTCTAAAACTGGGGGGATAGCAAGTGGTCTGTGCTGGGGGAGTAAAAGAAACTCTCTGAGCCTTTTCTTTGAGTCTGAGTAGTCCTGACCTTCCCAGTGGAAATGTTCCCTCATGGTATGTAAGGTTTCTCCAAAGGAATAGTCTACAACCTACTACAACCTACTAACTTATGTATGACTTGACTTCATGTTGTATATAGAATACACTTGGACAGTGTGTAGCATATCAGCGATTGCAATAAGCATTCTATTTTAAAGTAATTTTTAAAAAATTTTTAAAGCAACTATTAAATTATTCAATTATTCATATATCTGTGTAATATGTCTTTAAATTCAATATTGTGCTTGTATGTTTGGCGCCAAACCTTGCTACTTAAAGAGTGCAGTAACAGTCAATGTTGTTCTGAAGAAGTCTGCTTGACAGATGAAAGCGCTTAACGTGTGTTTATTTTATCTTTATTTGTGAAAAAAAAATTTCCTAGTCCGAGTTGAGACCCTCCTGTTGTGTTTCCTGCATCAGACATGGATTAGGATAAAAGGTAGGTAAGTGGATAGTCCGATTCAAAGCTACACTGGATACTACCTTTGGCATAAAGGTAGGGTTGGTTCGTAAGGAAGCCTGTCCTGATGGAAAATGATGAATGGTTGCACAGCCATGAGGGCCTGTAGCTCCAAAACCCTGCATGCTGAGGTGATAGCCAGAAGAAAGGCTGTTTTCCATGACAAGTATTGTAGTTCTGTTGAAGAAGCTGGCTCAAAGGGAGGAAGGGTCAGCTTTTCCAATACGAAGTTGAGGTCCCAAGCAGGGACTGGTGGTTTCCTTGGGGGGTTTATATTCTTTGCCCCTCTGAGGAACTGCCTTGAGAGAGGATGAGAGAAAAAAGGAGGATCTGTGTTGTATTGTGCAGAAATGGCTGAAGCGTGGATCTTAATGGAGAAGGAAAGCCCACTGTTTAACATCTCAGCTAGGTACTGTAAAATTTGAGGTATATTTATTACCCAAGGATTCTGGCCCTTTTCTTGATTCCAGGCGCAAAATAGTTTCCATTTGGCAGAGTAGGCTTTTCTAGTAGAAGGTCTTCTGGCCTCCAAGATGACATCCTGCACCTCCTTGGAGAGGAGAGTCTGTTGGGAAATCAAGGAATTCTCCATGCAGCTAGATTTAGGGTTTTGAGCTGGCTGTGAAGGGTTTTGCAGTTTTGCTGGGACAACAGAAGAGGGACTAGAGGTAGGATCCATGGTGGGGAATGTGTCAGGCTCTTCAGGAGCCGATACCAATGTTGTCTTGGCCAGTCTGGAGCAATGAGAATCATTTTCGGCCTCTCTGCTCTGGCTTTTAATAGAACTTTGGGCAGCAGAGGAAGAGGCGGGAAGGCATAGACTGTCAATGTTGTCCAATTGAAAGAAAGTGCGTCCACTTTCCAGGCCTGTGGATAAGGTCCTTGAACAAAATTTTTTCATCTGGTAATTTCTGTGGGTAGCAAAGAGATCTATGTCTGGCTGTCCCCATGCCCGAGTTATCTTTGTGAAAACTTGAGGATGCAACTTCCATTCGTGTGGATCTGTCATATTTCTGCTTAGGTTGTCTGCCAGTGTGTTTTCCTTCCCTGGCAGGAATTGTGCCTGTAGTTGAATTTGCAATTCCAGTGCTGTGTTCCATAGGGTCATGGCTTGCCTGCACAGGGGGTATGAATGAGTTCCCCTCCTGTTAATGTACCACATCACTGTGGTGTTGTCTGTCCTTATCAATAGCTGGCCTGGATGCAGTAGGTCTTTGAAGGTCATAATAGCATTTTGCACGGCTAGCATTTCCTTTTGGTTGATGTGTAGGTGCTTCTCTTTTTGGGACCATTTTCCCTGAATGCACTGATCTGTCATGTGTGCTCCCCAGGCGTAGTCTGAGGCTTCTGTTGTGATGATTTGAGTTGCTTGAGGTACACAAAGGGAGACCTGTGTTTCTTTGGCATGCTTGAGCCCACCACAAAAATTCCTTTTGAAGGCATGGAATGAGTGGTATAATTGTTTCCAAGCTGTGGCTGTGTTGAAACCATAAGTTTTTTTTAGGTACCATTGAAGTTTCCTCATATGCAGCTTTGCACATGGGATTAGTAGGATGCAAGATGCCATGAATCCCAGAGCCTGCAGGACTTACCTTGCAGTTAGCCTGGTGAAAGTTGCCATTTTGCTGAAGTATTGAGACAGTTGCCCTTGTTTGTCTGGTGTGAGGTAGGCCATCTGGGTGGTTGTATTCAAGCTAGCACCCAGGAAAATTATTTGTTGAGAGGGTATTAGTTTTGATTTCTTTTTGTTGACTGTGTATCCCAGGAAGTTCAACAGTTTTATTACAAATGCCAGGTGCTGCAGTAGTATGTCCTTGCTGTCCGCTTGGATCAGGCAGTCGTCCAGATATGGGTGGATTTGTATTCCTTGTAGTCTGCAGAAGGCGATTACTGATGCCAGGCATTTCGTAAACACTCTGGGCACAGTAGATAAGCCAAAGGGCAATGCAGAGAATTGGTAATGGGTTGAACCTGCAAGAAATCTGAGGCATCTTCTGCAATCTTGTCTGATAGGGACATGCAGGTATGCCTCCTTGAGGTCCAATGTTACCAGCCAAGACTCCTTGCCCAGCATGGGAAGAAGCTGCTGTAATGTGAGCATCTTGAATTTTGGCACCTGTAGATATGTGTTTAGGATGGATAGGTCTAAGATAGGTCTCCAATCTTTGTCTTTCCTTGGTACCAGGAATACTCTGGAATAAAACCCTTGACCTTGTTCTTTTGCATGTACCTCTTTAATCGCTTTCATGTCCATGAGAGCTGAAATTTGTTTGTGTGCCTTTGATTTTGTGGCAGGTTTGGCATGCCTCTCATTTTTGGAAGGGTGTGAAAGTGGAACCTGTAGCCTCTGTCTATAATGTCCAGAATCCATTTGTCTTTTGTAACAATATGCCAATTTTTTGAGAATGCCAGTTTTCCGCCCAAAGGTGCTGCCATTAAAGCTTTGCTTAGCAGGTGTAGTTGGAAGTCATTGTGTCTGTTTTCTAAATGACTGTGATCTATCTTCTCCACCACTTGGGGTTGGTGCTTGCCACTGTCTGGCTCTGAAAGATCCTTGAGGTTTGCCCTCTATCCCTTGGGCGTCTATCTGCCCCTTTGAGGTCTGTCCATGGCTGGAAAGGACCAATTTTTTGAAGGCCAGTTTCTGCTGAAACGTGGAGGTTGTACCTGCAGGAAACCTTTCACTGCTTGCATTGATTTCGCTTTTTCCTCCATTTTCTTTAGTACCTCCTCAGCTTTAACACCAAACAATACATCTTTTTGAAGAGGTGCATCTAGTAATTTAGCTTTGACATGATCTGGTAAGGTTTGCTCTCTGAGCCAAGCATGCCTACGTATAACATACCCCGTAACAGCAGCTCTACACGAGGCCTCTAAAGCATCAAAACCACACTGCAAGGTATGTTTACCACTTGCTCTGCATCATGCAACAAATCCTGCAACTCTTAAATCTGGTTGTTCTGGTTGTGTCATTTTGCTTTTCAACCGAGATAACAAAAACTGTTGATACTTTAACATATGGAACTGACAGTTTAATGCCCTCATGGTTAAAGTGGCCGAGGTGTACACCTTTTTCCCCCACCTTTCTAAAGCTCTGGAATCTCTCTGAAGGTAATGGGTTTTTAGCAGTAGAGGCCTTAATTCCCTTGGGACCCTGTGAAATAGTTTCTGGGTCAGCAGTATGGCTTTTGTATAGGAACTGGTGAGAATCAGGAACCCGGTAATACCCGTCTGGTTTAACAGGAGCTGGAGGCAAAGAATCTGAATTAAGGCTGGCTTCTGTGTACACATCATCCAATATATCTAAAACAGGAGGGATAGCCAGGGGCCTATGCTGGGGGAGCAGAAGAAATTCCCTGAGCCTTTTCTTGGAATCCGAGTAATCTTGGCCTTCCCAGTGAAAGTGTTCCCTCAATGTATGCAGGGTTTCCCCAAAAGAGTAGTCCTCGGGGGGGGGACAGAGGGAATAGACTCCTCTGCATCAGAATCTTCGAAAGGAGACTAAGCATAATCCTGGTCCTCAGAATGTTCTGAGATAATAGAAGCTTGATCTGAGGAAGGGTAGTCTTCCTCTAATCTGGGCCTTTTGTCAGAGGAGGGTTGAGAACCCCTGATAAGAGTAATCAAATCCTCAGCCATTTTAAGCATCGGCTTTTTAGGCATGGGGCCTTGAGAGGGGATCCGAGGACACTGTTTTTTGGTTTTCATGGCTGCTTTAGATTTAGTGAAAGCTTTAATAGAGAAGGAGGAAGGCCTGAAGACACTTTGAAAAATGGCAGGCCTGTCTAAATTCTGAGTTTACCCCAAGAGTGGCATCGGTATCTGCAGTAGGAATGGGGACAGAGGAGCCTGCGACCTCGGGTACTGAAGACACCGGTAATGTAGTGTCATCGGTACTCAGGGGCTGCGTAGGCGCCTCGGTGAGCACCAGAGAACCGGTAGGCGGCCTTAGCGTGTTCTCAGTAGTCGGTGCGGACCTCGTATGTCGGTCCTTATCTTTGCGTCTTTTGCTCAAAACTGGAGTCTGAGTATCCGACGACATAATATAATTAACTTTTTTGCCAAAATAGTGAAGGGCGAACTCCACCCGGCGCTTAGTGCACTTATTGAATCTAGCACAAAAACGGCAGGCCAAGACGTCGTGGTCTGGGTCTAAGCAAGGTACACAAAGAGTGGAAATCCTTATGCCGTATTTGCTTCCCACATGAAATGCAATTATTAACTTTGTCTGACATCGGTCTGAGGCAAGAAAAGTTTCCCCAACGGGGTACTTAGCTTTCAAGAAGACTTCGGCTGAAATACTTTGGTAAATCTCAGGAGCTGGCCGACCGGCACTTGCGAATTGCTTCTGCTTCGGGCACCGCACAGCAAGAAAGACTGAAGAAAATGGCGTCGGCTGCCTCTTATACCCCTGCCGCACTGACGTCAGGGAAGAAGCGACGACAACCGACGCCGGACCTAGACTTTGGAATTCGGCCGACCAAGGACCCGCCTGACGGCAAGATAACCCATCTGTAATGACTGCAGCTGTATGCACGATGAACATCAGATCTATCTCTGGAGTCCCCCATTTGTCCCTCAAGAGGCTGAATATTTCTGGTTCCAGTTTCCATTCATGTGGGTCCATGAGATTTCTGCTTAGATCATCTGCCAGTGAATTTAGCTTGCCTGGCAGGAATTGAGCTTGTAGGTGCACTTGCTAGCTTAAGGTTGTGTTCCACAGAGCCATGGCTAGTCTGCAGAGAGGGTACGAGAGGCTTCCCCCCCTGCTCGTTTATGTACCACATAACTGTGGTGTTGTCTGTCTTTACCAATAATTGTCCTGGAAGGATGTGGTCTTTGAAAGCTGTCAGGGAATTCTGTACAGCTAACATTTCTTTTTGGTTGATATGCAGGTGCATCTGACTCTGGTTCTATTTGCCCTGAATGCAGGGCCCTGCCAAGTGAGCCCCCCATGCATAGTCTGAGTCTGTAGTCGGGGTTTGGGCAGCAGGGGGTAGATTGAAAGGGAGCCCCTTGTTGGAGGTGGCAGGTCTCTGCCCATCAAAGGAACTCTGTCTTTATACAAGGAAGGATATGAACCATTGATTCCAGGTCCCGAGAATGTTGGCACCATAGTCTTTTTAGTTACCATTGTAGTTTCCTCATATGCAGTCTTGCATATGGAATTCGTAGAATGCAACAGGCCATAAATCCCAGAGCTTGCAGGATTTTCCTTGCAGATAGCTGGGTATTTGTGGCCAATAGCTTGAAGTAGGCTGTCAAACTTGTTTCTCTGCCGTGAGGCAAGCCATCTGGGAAGTTGTGTGCAAGCTTGCTCCCAGGAATACAATTTGTTGGCAAGGTACAAGATGTGATTTCTTTTTGTTTATGGCGTAACCCAGAAAAGTTCGCAATTTCTGTACAAACGCCAGATGATTCAATAGTATGTCTTAATTTTCTGACTGAATTAGACAATCGTCCAGGTATGGATATATTTGGATATTTCTTTGCCTGCAAAATGCAATGACTGGAGCTAGGCACTTTGGCTTATCTACTGCGCCCAGGGTATTCACAAAGAGCAGTGCAGAAAACTGATTGTGCATGTAGCCTGCTTTGAAGCGTAGGTATCTTCTGCAGGATTCCCTTATTGGGATGTGCAGATAAGCTTTCCTTTAAATCCAGTGTTGCCAACCAAGCACTGTTGCCGAACATAGGAAGCAGCTGGTGAACAGTTAGCATCTTGAATTTTGGAATCACCAAAAATGTGTTTAGGAGAGAGAGGTCCAGTGTATAGGATGCCAGGAGTGGTCTTTTCTGGGCACCAGGAAAAGTCTTTAGTAGAAACCTTGTCCCAGTTCCTCTTCTGGAACAGGTTGAATAGTCGTGATGCTTGAGCGCGAGAATTTGTCTTTGAGCCTCTGCCCACTGGCTTGAGGGCAAGCCTGGCCAA
Source organism: Protopterus annectens (assembly GCF_019279795.1). Classification (NCBI taxonomy): domain Eukaryota; kingdom Metazoa; phylum Chordata; order Ceratodontiformes; family Protopteridae; genus Protopterus; species Protopterus annectens. The sequence goes on along the minus strand of NW_025049062.1, from coordinate 15,465 downwards.
CCGTTTAGGGTTGGTAAGGAGTGAAAGTGGAATCTGTATCCTTGGGAAACTATATTTAAAACCCCTTTGTCCTGGGTAATGATTTCCCAATTTTTTGCCTGCCAGGTAATCTTTCTCCCTAAGGGAACAGTCAGTTGTGCAGGGCTTGGAAGATTTAAAGTTAAGTCATTGAGATGCACTTTACCATAGGGGGGAGTCTTACCACTCCATGTTTTGGAAATGGGAACCCTCCACTGCATAGCCTTGCGAGTACCTTGGGACTGAAGCCTGGGTGTTCTGCTGGTTCTGGGTTTGGACTGAAAGCCTGGAAGAGGCAGGAAAGTACCAATTTTTAGAGGGCCAATGCCTACTAAATCTGGGAGGCTGTACTTGCAGGAAATCTTTAATTTGCATAAATTTAGCTTTTTCCTCCATCGTTTTAAGTACTACTTCTGCTTTGTTGCCAAACAGGTGGTCTTGGTTTAAGGGAGCATCCAGCAATTTAGCTTTAACATGATCTGTCAAAGATTGCTCCTTAAGCCAAGCATGCCTTCTAAGTACAGACCCAGTGACAGCAGCCCTGCAAGATGCCTCTAGTGAATCAAAGCCACACTGCAAGGTATGTTTTCCAACTTGTTCAGGAGAATGCATTAAATCCTGTAAATCTTTATTTTCAGCAGAGTCAGGAATCATCATTTTCTGTTTAAGCAATCCAATAATATGCTGCTGATACTTTAAAATATGAAACTAGCAGTTTAAGGCCCTAATGACCAAGGTTGCAGAAGTGTATACTTTTTCTCTTACCCCATCTATCCAGCACCCTGGAGTTTCTATCAGAGGGAGTATGATTTTTGGCAGTAGTAGCCTTGATTTCCTTGGGTCCCTGTGAAATGGTCTCAGGATCCGTAGTAGGATTTTTAAAAAGGAACTTGAGAGTCAGGATCCCTGTAATATCCATCAGGTTTTCTGGGAGCAGGAGGTAGAAAGTCAGGGGCCAAGCTAGATTCCAAAAAGGCATCAACAATGTCTAGTACAGGAGGGATAGCTAAAGGCCTGTGCTGGGGCAGGAGTAAGAAATCCCCAAGCCTCTTTTTAGAATCAGAGTAATCCTGGCTTTCCCAGTATAAGTGCTCCCTAAGAATATGCAGGGTTTCACCAAAAGCGAAAAACTCGGGGGGGGGGGGTGAGGGCAGAGGGAATAGTCTCCTCTGCATCACAATCCTCATAGGTACACAAGGGTAAATCCTGGTCCTCACAGGAAACAGAAATTTCAGAAACCTGGTCAGAAGTATCATAAGCAAATTCAGTCCTAGATCTCCTAGAGGGAGAAGGTTGACTTCCCCTGAAGTAATAAGATCTTCAGCCATTATCATCCGTTTTTTTAGGCATAGAAGACGGACCATGCGGTCTGGGTGTCTGTTTTCTAGGCATAGTTAGAGTTTAAGGCCTTGAAGAAGATGGCATTGGTTTAATATGAATGTCAGTAGGCCTGAATACACCCTCAGAAGCCAGTGCCTGCACAGCTGCTCCTGACCCATCCAAGGCAGAGACATCTGCAGGTTCCACAAGCATCTCGCGGCATACCGGACTCCAAATGGGTCTCAGTAGAGGCCTGCGAATCTGAAGTAGCTGGTATCACGGGCTGCGAAAGCACCTCACTGAGTACCAGCGAACTAGCGACTAGCTTAGAAGTGTCATCGGCAGCTTTGGACGTAGGCGGCCTCTATCTTTGCGTTTTTTCAGAATGTTCAATTATCCAGATGTCTTTGGTAAGCCATCCGACTACAGACAGAGTACCAAAATATTTAGAAGCGTAAATATACAGACGAATAGTTAGTTGCTTAAATAAGGCACAAAACTGACAGCGAGGTACGTTGTGGTCAGGGCCTAGGCAAGGAATACAGCACAAATGAAAATCTTTGAGGTATATGCTTTCCACAAGAAATACAATTATTGACTTTTACTGACATCGGTTTAGAGCAAGAAAAAGTTTCCCCAACAGGCTACTTGGTTTTAGCTGAAGACTTCGCTTCTGAAACGAACAAATTTTAGGAGTCGGCCGACCGGCACTTCCGAACTGCTTCGGGCACCGCATGGCAAGAAAGACTGATGTAATGGTACCGGCTGCATGCTTTACACCCCTGACTACCAGACGTCATGGAAGATGAAACAGCATCCGCAGGACCCAAGACTTTGATAATCAGGCCGACTGCGGGCTACTGCAAGCAGATAACAGAAATATGATGACTGCAACAGTAAAACACGAAGAACATCAGATTCGTATGTCAGACAGGGTCTCAAGTCTTCACTCCTGATGAGTCGCTAACTTTGCATTAAGATTGCATCAAAATCTTAATTTCAGGAGTACAAGTGTCCCCTATTGCACCTCCTCCTCTTGGGTAGACTTGTAGTGGACTCGTTCAGAGGTGCAATTAAGAGTCTTTCCTCAAAGGACTGTGCATTCAATGGCCTTTCAAAACTTTGTGGCTCAACTCCAGATGCAAGACTTAGGTTTGATACGCCTCTGAATTCCATCAATCCGAGTAGTAAGCAAAACAGTCCTTTTTAAATACTCATATCCAAAAGTAATACCCTGGGAAGTATTGTCAATAACACCCCCCCCCCACCCAAGTAAAAGCACAAAATGATCAACTGAATGCTCTACATCAAGGTTCCAACTGGTATTTAGTCTGTTCAGCACAAATAGGTCAAACAAGGACCTGAAAACCCAGAAAGCCCACAAAGAAACAGAGACCACCCCCTGACACCACAGCCTCAGTGCTGTACCCAAGGTGCCAATTAGTCCTTGGCACAAAGCAATGTATGTTGCAACCAAGATGTAAAGGGGTGGATGTCAACTGAGCCAATGCCACTGGTTCTGAAGCAAACACTGGGATAACCCTCAACACAGAAACTTGGCCCAAAGAATGACCATGAAATTGACAGACTTGGCCATGCTCTACCCACCCTAAAGAGAGGATGGCAAGAGAACAGCCCTTTTATTTCAGACTCTACCTGTATACCAACCTCCCTCAGGCCTTGGATATTTGCCGTACAGACACAGAGCATGGTTTGATTCTCACATGGATTAATTGGCTAGGCTTAATACCCCACAAAGGCAGTTAGCCTAGTACTAATCTATGAAACAACTTGTCCCAGTCCATGAGTGCAGGACTCCTCCTGATACATGAACTTTAACCGTACTTTGACTTGGGAAAGGGGTCCATTCCATTCCGGTCATAGTATTAGGAACCCAAAAGAACTGGAGAAATTAAAAAATAAACCAGATGACAATCGTTTAGAGACACCTAGAAAACTCCCTGGGGAAAAAAATGCCCAGTCACTTCCTTTGAGTGAAGGTTGGACACTACACTCTGATCCAACTGGGAGGCCCCAGAGGGAGACTCTTCAAATAGTTAGGTTGACTGAAGAATGGGAGTCTTAACCTAGAAACTTTGTGGAAAATGAATGGATAGAAGACCTAGCCCTCTCTGTGGAGTCCCTTCCTCTTCAGTTTCTCTCATCCGAGGGAAGTCGTCCCACAAGACTTACCTGTTTAGTGCTATTGCAAAATGTAATCCTGCCCAAAAGTGTTCTGTTCCCAAATAAAACAGGTGGATATCCTGGGGAAGAACTTTGCTACAGCAGTCTCACGCAGTGCGAGGCCTTCTTATTCATGTTCGTTTACCAGTAGGAGTGGGGAGCTTAGAGCAGCCTATCTATCCCTGGAGGAGTGTTCCCAGCACAAGAATCTGGTGGTCTATTGGCCATTTTGGGCCAATTTCTAGCTCAATTCCCCCTGTATAAAACCCGCTTTGGCACGATTTTTGCGCTTGTTACTACTCAGCCAAGCTCCTCGTGGTGCTAGCAGCAGAGAGGCTAAAAGAGTGACTGCTTACCTGATAAGTGTTTTTTTCCTGCTACTACCTGGGCGACTGTCCGATCTAGCTAAATAGCAAGTATTTCTGCTTAACTGTTTTAAACTGTTTAAAGTTGTTTTTGCACCGGCACTTTTAAAGCTTGTCCTGTTTGTTGCATTTACCTGTTGAGGCTTCACACTCAAGTGCACTAACCTGCGTTAGATATTTATTGCATGTTTCTGCTGTTTATTTGCAAAAAGAAAAAAACAAAAAAGTTATCCTGGTTTCCCGCCTTTCCTGACCTAGAGTAGTCCAAATACAGGCTTTTATGTATTCTGGACTTTTGGAAAGTTCCTGTGTTGTCCATTTCCTTTCTTGGATAAAAGGAGGCTTCTTTGTTCACCAGTGGGAGTGGGGAGCTTAGAGCAGCCTATCTATCCCTGGAGGAGTGTTCCCAGCACAAGAATTTGGTAGTCTATTGGCCGTTTTGGGCCAATTTCTAGCTCTTTCAAGTCCCCCTGTATAAAACCCGCTTTAGCGCAGCTTTGTGCGATTTTGCGCATAGCACAGCATCGGGCAGCGCCACTTAACTGGGTTCTCGGCTCCACAAAGTCTGCTCTTCACTTATTCCCTTAGAACTGCTCTAGCTCTCATAATAAACACCCTATTCCAACTCTAAAGTCCGGCACTTGCTCACTAAAGCAATTTAAGTCAGCACTAAAAAATTAAAAGCACTACACCCTAACAAACTCCCCTTCAGTACCTTACCGCCCATTGGCCCTTTTTTCAATTTTAAAGGAGTTCCATGTTCTACTCTAGCATGTCCAAAGGTCAGTTGGCAGTCTCCTCTCCGGTCCAGCTGGTGAAACTGGGAATCTTGAGGCAATGTTACAACTGCCTCATGTACACAGACAACCCTCTCCTCCTCCCAACAAGTTCCAACATGTGAGAGATGCAACCATATAGCCAAACTGGAGGCTAAGCTCTCTCAACTCAGTACTGGCGTAACCAGTCAGGAGGAGAAGGTAACCACACTCACTACAATTCCAGTCTCATAGACCTACCACGACAGCAAACCAAACACAAACACAAAAACATACTCTGAGGCTCTAAATAAAAATCTGCCTAAGCAGCAGAGACCTCCAAAGCAGACACCCAAGCAACCGCTACCCCAAAACAAAACACGTGCAACACATAGTTCACAAAGCCAGTGTGCCGAACAATCACAGCCCTTAAGGCTAAACACATGATACACTTGTAATAGGTGATTCTATAGTCAGGCACACTGACGTCCCGCTCACCAGGCTGAAAAAGGTCACTGAGCTGTCGGGTGCTAGGATCCGCCACATAACACAAGCACTCGTCACTCCAAGGCAAGTACAAATATGACTCAGTCATTGTCCATGCTGGTGTGAATGACCCGAGACGTACCTCCCTGGACTACATGAAAAGAGACAGAGGAGCTCTGAGCATGTAGCCCAAGCCAGTATGACCCTGACCTTGAGTAGCATCATACCCTCACCAAGAATGATGTCACAATATGAAGACAAGATCAATTTCAACAATTGGCTGAAGTATTGGTGTCATTCAAAGGGGATCCAATGCCTGTCAGCCTAGGATGACATGCTCGACGAGCCACAATGCTTCGCTAGGGACGGCTTGCACCTGTCGCCCCTGGGCTTTCGGATATTGGCAAAGGCTCTTGCCACTCTCATAGTGCCTTTTTTAGGCAAGGCTTGAGACAAACCCACCTCCATAGGTATCACAAGGGATAAGAAACTAAGAGTAATGCTACTCTACGCCAGAAGTCTAAATCTCAAGATGCACGCACTCAAAACTCTCCTTAGCATGGAGAGCATAGATATCTGTGCAGTAACAGAAACCTGGTTCAAGGCTCCCGAGAGCACCCCAGCACTACCAGGTTATACTTCATACCATGCTTTTTGGCCCCAAAACGCGGACCGAACCACAAAAGGAGGAGGAGTATCAATATTCGTCAAAGATACCCACACCTCCAGGTTGGTGGGTACAGCACGAAGAATCAGAGACTATCCATGTGCAACTAATAGTGGGTAAAACTGCCTTCCAGTTTATAGCCTGCTACAGACCACCCTCCCAAATCCAGGAACCCCACTCGACCTTACTGAGAACACTGGAAAATATGAAGGTCTCTCCAAACACCATTATATTGGGCGACTTCAACTACCCAAACAGACTGGGAGCATTACTCTAGCTCCAACACCCTAGCCCAAAGGTTCCTAGAATTTATAAACTCAAATGCTACGGAACAACTTGTGACCACTCCCACAAGAGGGGAAAACATACTGGACCTGATCATCACCAATATGGGGACTCCATGCTAAAGACCAGAAGTGTATCCCTCACTGGTAAGATCAGACTATAAATTAATCTCACTGGATATCCACATCCCGACCCCAACCCCTGCCCAGACAACCACAGTAAAAAATTTCTCTAAAGCAAACTTCACACTACTCAAAACCGAGGTGGAATCCTTCAAAGCCCCCGGGCCTGTGGAAAATACGGCTCAGACCGCAGAATCCTTTATAAACGCATTCTATGAACACCTTCAGGAATGCATGGATCATGCAATCCCAAATAAAACTAAGACCCAATCCCCCAAAGGCAGGTGTCCTATCTGGTGGACCCCAGCCAAGAAAGAAGTTACTACATGATAGAGCAAAATCCCAAAAAGGGAAGGCATCTCTGATCAGTATTAGCAAAAACTACGGGCACTCATAAAATCATCTAAGGCCAGCTTCGAGAGAAAAATTGCACAGGACACTAAAGATAATCACAAAGCTTTTAGTTATGTTAGGAACCTGGGTGGGAATTCCCAGATATGCTCAGAATTAGTCCAAAATGACAAAATACACTAACCCCACAGACACTGTCAACATCCTGGCGGACAGGTTCAGCGCAAACTTCCCCCCCCCCCCCACCACCACCACCAAAAGAGCAAATATCTATTCCAACAGAGTTCTGCCCCCCTGACCTCTCAGATGCTCAGGTAAGAACAGACCGCTCCAAAGCAAAAAACACATCAATGGGACCAGACAGTGTCCCGGGCTGCGTCCTACATGAACTCTAAGATGAGCTGAATCCAAACAAAGCTATTGTTCAATCTCAGCCTTACTACAGGATATGTACCCAAAGAGTGGCGTACAGCAACAGTGGTCCCCTCTCCACAAAAGGTGGTGCCTCAACAGATCCTGGAAACTATCACCCCATAAGCCTGACTAGCTTGGTCTGCAAAGCTATGGAAAGGATAATCATGGAACTCGTAAATAAAGATATTGGGGACCTACAGACACTGGATCCTACCCAGTTCGGCTTTAAGGGCAGATCCTGCCTCTTAAACCTGGTCGATTTCTTTGAAACAGTCACCAAGGCCATTGACGAGGGGAAGGTGGTCCACACAGCCTACCTGGACCTCTCAAAAGCCTTCGATACAATACCCCACTTGGGCATCATAGATAAGCTATCCAGCCTAAATATAAACCCCTATGTCACTAGATGGGTTGCAAACTGGCTCAAGGACAAAATCCACATGGTTAGAATTGCTGGAACCATGTCAGACTCCAAACCAGTTACAAGTGGTGTCCCACAAGGCTCAGTCCTGGGACCTCTCTTGTTCGGTATATATTTCTCGGAGGTACAGGCCAACACGGAAGGACTGTGGCTGACCAAGTTGGCAGATGACTGCAAACTGGGCGCCATAATCAACTCTCCAGCTGACACAAGCATCCTCCAAAAGGGTCTCGGACAAATGGTGCCAGAGCCATGGCCTCAAGCTAAACGCCAAAAAGTGTATAGTCATCCCCTTTGGCAAAAACAAAGTGCCCACAAATAACCACCTAGGTGGTAATCCATTAAGTACAGAAGTAATTAGGGACCTGGGGACCCAACTTGATAGCAATCTCTCATTTGACAACAACGTGGCCAAAGTGGTTAGAAAAACATTCTATATAGCCCACCTAATCATGAAGGGATTCACATCTAGATCAGGGGAGGTCATTGTGCCTCTTTACTCATCAGGCCCATAATTTAGTACAATGCCCCTTTTGGGTGTACCTTACCAGACACCTGCAGCAACTAGAAAGACCCCAAAAGTACCTCACCAAGAGGATCAAAGGGCTCAAACAGATGCCATATGCTGCCCGGTTAAAGAAACTCCAGCTCTACTCTGTCTACCGCCTGCTTAGAGGCGATCTGTGCCCAACGGATAAAGCCCTGTCCAACCCAGAATTAATTGACATGCTGCACCTCAGAAAATCCAAATCCCATTGAGCCTTTTCGAGGAGTTGAACCTCAGCACAGAAATAAATAGGACATGCTGGAGGGACAGATTCATAACCCAGATGCTCCCTTCACTCGAATAAAATCCCAGTCCAGGTTAGCCAGAGTCCCTCATTGACTCTCTTCAAGAGGAATCTTGAGTGGATGGGAGATCGTAGGTTTACCGCGGGTATCACTTCTGTGTCACTGTTAGAGGCACAGTAAACTAAACCTCGAAAAGGGCATAGTAAAATTCATTTAAATGGGTGGCGAAAGCCAAACACTCTGGCTAGGCTTACAAATGCCCTAGGGCAGATAGCCTAGTATGAACCTATGAACCTAAAAAAGAAAAACTGTTCAGTAGCCTATAGAAGAAAAGTACAGTTTTGTACCTACCATAAATGTAGATGTCGAACTGGATAGCATCTGCAGTCATAACAAGTGGGTTGTCCTGTCGTCAGGCAGCCCTGCAGTCGGCCGGATTCCAAAGTCGGGTCGGCCGGCTGATGTCGCACTCCACCCGGCGTCATCTCTGTTGGTCTTGGGTATAAAAGCATCAGCCGGCGCCTTTTTCCTCAGTGTTTCTTGCCCCAGATGCCAGTAGCCCTCCTGCAGGCTAAAATTTGGATAGATGCCAATGTTTCCAAATAGATAGAGGTAAACACAACAATAAGCATATATGTACATATATACAAACAAATACACCATAAAGACTCCCCAGCTAGCTATTAGGAGGGTAAACACCCTAGAGTACCACAGAGGGGAAGGAGGGAGGGTAAGCCTGACTGCAGATGCTATCCAGTTCGGACATCTACATTTATGGTAGGTACAAAACTGTACTATGTCCTTCATGGATGCATCTGCAGTCATAACAAGTGGGTAGAATACCATAGCCAACTAGGGAGGAGGATAAAAGTAGATTATGGTGTGTTTAGGATCCCTTACAGTACAGCAGTGGCAAACCCTGCTCGGGATCTGGAATATAGAGGCAAATTATAATGCTTGGCAAATGTATGCACGAGGTCCAAGTAGCCGCCTCAATAATGTCTTTGGTTGCCACTCCTCGTAAGAAGGCTGTGGTAGTGGCTGTTGCCCTTGTAGAATGAGGTCTTATGTTCTGTGGAATTGGTTTTCCATGGAAGGAGTAACAGTATGATATGCAATTTCCTATCCATTTGGAGATTGTCTGTTTGGAAATAGCTTTTCCTTCCCTTCCTGTTGCATAGGCTACAAAAAGTTGGTCAGTCTTTCTGCTATTTTTTGTTCTGTCCAAGTAGTAGCGTAGCTGTCTATGTACATCCAAGGTATGCAGTATTCTTTCCCTCTGTTTTGTGGGTTGGGAAAGAAGGTAGGTAGGTGGATTGCCTGGTTTAAAGACACTCTGGATACCACCTTGGGCATAAATGTAGGATTAGTCCTCATGGACACTATCTTGGTGGAAGATTAGGAAGGGTTGCACTGCCGTTAAGGCCTGTAGTTCTGAAACCCTCCTTGCTGAAGTAATTGCCAGTAGGAAAGCAGTTTTCCATGACAGGTGTTGTAGGTCTGCTGTTGCTGCTGGTTCAAAGGGTGATAGTGTCAACTTTTCTAGCACAAAGTTTAAATCCCAAGCTGGTAATGGTGGTTTCCTTGGAGGTTTTACATTCTTGATTCCTCTGAGGAACTGCCTGAGCAAAGAGTGCGAAAAAACAGGTGGATCAAAGCTGTATTCTGCTGAAATAGCTGATGCATGTATCTTGATGGAGGAGTAGGACAGGCCTGAATGAAGAAGTTGCCAGATACTCCAGAATGTTAGGCATATCTAAGTTTGACACATCTTTTCCTCTTTCCATTACTCCAAATGACAACCCTTTTTCGTTTTCCAGCATAGTTCCTTCTTGTTGAAGGTCTGCGTGCTTCAAGAATAATGTCTTTAACTCTTTGGGAAAGTTCTGGATTAGCTGCTGCTATGTGATGTTCCATGCAGTCAGTTGCAGCGTTTTTAGGTTTGGATGTATGATGCTGTAGTTCTGAGTTAACAAAGGCATCAGGGTATTGGCCACATATTGTTCGAGACATGCTCTTCAGTAGTGGGTACCAGTGTTGTCTTAGCCAGTTTGGAGCTATCAGGATTATCCTTTGACGTTCTTCCTTGATTTTTAGTAGTACCTTGTGTATCAAAGGAAGAGGTGGGAATGCATATGCTGTTAGGCCTTTCCAGTTGAAGGAGAGTGAGTCCACTTTCCATGCTAGTGGGTGGAATGTCTTTGTGCAGAATTTTTTGAGCTGATGATTGAGAGGTGATGCGAATAGGTCTATCTGTGGCATTCCCCATTTCTTCGAGATGGTCTTGAAGATGTCCGCGTGCAGCTTCCATTCGTGGGCATCCGAAGTGGTTCTGCTTAATATGTCTGCTAGAGTATTGTCTTTCCCCGGTACAAATATTGCCTGTAACTGAATGTTGTAGCTGAGTGCCAGGGTCCACAGCTCCAAGGTCATTCTGCATAGGGGGTATGAATGAGTGCCTCCCTGTTTGTTGATGTACCACATGACTGTGGTGTTGTCTGTCCTTATCATCAACTGGCCCTCTTTGAGAAATGGTTTGAACTTTTGGATTGCCAGTTTTTCTGCCAGCATTTCTTTTAGGTTGATGTGCAGGTGAAGTTGATCCTGTGTCCATAATCCTTGCACGCATTTGTCCAGCATGTGGGCCCCATCCTGGAGTCTGAAGCGTCTGTTGTGATGGTCTGGCTTGGTTGACATCTCTTTGCGAAGGGTAGGCCTGGGTTTGACTGGCATGCCTGAGCCCACCATAGGAACTCCTGTTTTAAGCATGGAATTAGTGGGATTTCTGTTTCTAGACTGTGTCTGTGTTGGGACCATAAATTCTTTAGGTACCACTGTAGTTTCCTCATATGTAGTCTGGCAAATGGGACCAAGATTATGCATGATGCCATGAAGCCCAAGGCCTGCAGAACTTTTCTTGCTGTTAACTTGTTCAGTTTTGTTAGTGCCAAGAAGTAAAGAGGAAGTTCTTTTTGTTTTCTGTAGTCAGGAATGCCATTTGTTGTACTGTGTCCAATTCAGCCCAAGAGCGTCCTTGTTTGGGATGGTATCAGCCTTGACTTTTGTAAATTGACTGTGTATCCCAGTCCTTGTAGCAAGTAAATGACCCTTTGTAAATCTGTTGTCAGCTTGCTTTTGTTGTCCCCTTGTAGCAGAGCAGTCGTCCAGGTATGGGTAAATTTGAATTCCCTGTAGGTCTGCAATGGCGATTACTGATGCCAGGCATTTTGTGAATACTCTGGGCTTAGTAGATGAAGCCAAAGGGCAATGCTGAGAATTGATAGTGCTCTGATCCTGCAAGAAATCTGAGGTATCTTCTGCAGATTGGTCGAATGGGGACGTGCAGGTATGCCTCCTTGAGATCTAGAGTTACCAGCCAAGACTCCTTGCCCAGCATGGGAAGAAGTTGCTGTAGGGTCAGCATTTTGAATTTTGGGACAATGATGTATGTATTTAAGGTGGACAGGTGAGAATTGGTCTCCAACTTTTTTCCTTTCTTGGAACTAGGAATAGTCTGGAGTAGAACCCTTTCCTTGTTCTGCTGTTGGCACTCTTTCCACAGCTCTTATGTTTGCTAACTCCATTATCTGGCGTAGAGCCTCTTTTTTGATTTGGAGGTAGATTTGGCATTCCTCTTTTGACTGGTAAAGTGTGGAAGTGAAACCGGTAACCTGATCTATGGTTTGTAAAATCCACTTGTCTTTTGTTATGTAGTGCCAGTTCTTTGAAAATAAGGTTAACTTTCCGCCTAGAGGAGCTGCTATTTGTTCCCTGGTAGGCGGATTTAGGGAGTTAAAGTCACTGTGGTTGTGCTGATGTAGTGGCAGTGGCTGTGTCTGTGCCTCTGTTGTTACCTTGCCACTGTAGTCCTCTGTAGGCACCTCCTCTGGATTGGTTTCTGCCTCTGGAGCGTCTATTCCTGCCCCTTTGAAATTTTGTGGAGTCAGGAAAGGACCAATTTTTGGCAAGGCCAGTTCCTGCTAAACCTTGGGGTTGAACCTGCAAGAAATCTTTAACAGTTTGAACAGATTTTGCCTTTTCTTCCATTTTCTTCATAACCTGCTGGGCAGGTGTACCAAACAAACTTGTCTTGTCCATCATAGGAGCATCTAGCAACTTAGCTTTAACATGATCCGGTAAAGCTTGTTCCTTTTAGCCATGCATGCCTTCTTATCACTGTGCCTGTCATGGCTGATCTAAATAAACCTCCAGTGCATCATAGCCACATTTTAAGGAATGGTTGCTAACCTGTTGTATGTTATTTACCATCTCTAATACATATTTCTTATCAAGAGATTCATCAGTGGATTAGTTTTTTTAGTTAACTGATCAAGCATAAACTCTTGGTATTGTATCATGTGAAACTGACAGTTTAAAACTCTAGCTGAGAGAGTAGCTGAAGTGTAGACCTTTTACCCCATCTGTCTAGTGACCTTGCTTCCCTTTCAGAAGGAATAGGGTTTTTAGCTGTGGTGGCATGACTACTGCTATGAGGACCCTGGGATATAGTTTCTGGGTCTGCAAGTGGGGCCTTGTAAAGGTGGTGATGAGTATCTGGCACCCTGTAAAATCTGTCTGGTTTGGCAGGGGCTGGGGTAAAGAATCTGGAAAAATTAAGAACTCACCACAAGGAAAAATGGGGATACAATGGGCTTTCTTGAGTAAAAAAACTCTGAGCCTTTCTTTGGGTATAGTCCTGCCTTTCCCCGGGAAAGGTCCCTCTGATGGGTTTCCCGGGTAGTCTCAGGGAGAAGCTGAGGAATATCCTCAGCTCTCTTCTAGGGAAAGGGGAAGCCCAAAGCCAGAAAAGACCTTTATCAAACATAATTTTCTTTATTTTCAAGGGGGTTGGAACCCTAAAAAACCCAAACCAGAAAGGATGTTTTTTAGGGATGGGCCTTGAACTAACTTTAATGAGTCTTTTAAGGATCTTAGCTTGTATTTGGGGAATTGGTTGAACACCCAGAAGGGAAAGGGGTTTACCCTTTGGAAGTGCGGTAGGCCTTAAAAAATGGCGCCGCCCTAGAAATTAGAGAATGGGGGGTTGTTAATTTGCGAACCAAGGGTGGTGGCCCCCTAAAAAACCCGGGGACCCCAGAAAACCTGGGGTTTGGGTTGGCCCCAGGTGCCTTCCCACTTTGGTTTTTGCCATGGTTTTAAACAAAATGAATTAAATTTTACCAAGTAGTTTTTGGGAACAAGCTTTCCCTAAGCGCTAAGGGAAAAGAACAAAACAACCAGTGATCGTGTCTGGGTACAAGGTTACAATAAAATGAAAATCCCTTTTATTTGTCCCAAAGAAACAAATTTTTAATTTTTTAAACCCCTAGGAAAAAATTTCCCAAAGGGGATTAGCTTTTTGAAAACTCCATCTTATGGGAAAAACCAGAGTCCCGACCGCATGGGCTGCCTCGGGCACCCTCGCAAGAAAGAATGAAGAAAAGGTCGTTCCCAAAATTTCCCCCCGCATGCCCCAGGGAAAATTGAAGAACCAACCAAAATTTGGGAAACCCGGCGAGGGGACCCCTTAAAATCCCAATGAAAAGCTGAACAGGGTAGAAACATGTTTAAATCATAGTTTTTTAAAAAAAAATGAATTTAAAGGAGGCAAACCTTTGCCTACCCAAAAATTGAAGACCCTTTTTTTCCAAGAAAACAAACGTTTGAAAATCCAAAATTAAAATTCTCCATTTTCCTACAAAACTTTTAATGGCTTGTTTGATTATATAAAATTGAAGGAAGAACTTGTCAGAGAAACCCACTTTGAGAAAAATAGTGAGCTAAGATTAAAATGACTTTTGATAAAAATTTGTTTAAATAAAAAGGCCCTCTTTACCCAGTTCAAGGATGAGTTGCGGGGAACCTGACTATTCCCAAAAAAAACCCGGCTTTTGTACACAAAATTCCTTTGGGAAAAAAAGAGGTTTAAGGAAACGAAGTTTTTCCAAATTTAAAAGGGAAAAGCTCCATTTGAACTTTGGTGAATACTGAGCCCGGAACGGGTTAGTAAAAAAAACAGATATGCTGGAAAAATTTCCCTCTTTTTTAATTTCAAAAAGAAAATTTTAACGAAAGAAAGGGCAAACACAGATTCTCAAAATGCTCTGAGTCTTCCGGCAGAAACCTTTTGGTTTTTGGTTAGAGTTAAATATGTTGGATAGAGGAAAGGGTTTTCCTCTCTGGGTTTATGTAAACCCCATGCCTGGTTTTCTGGAGAATCCACCCTGGGCCCTGGGAAGAAAACCCTTGAAAGGAAAAAGAAATACTCCAATTCCCTTTGGGTTTAAGAATCTGTTATTCTAAAAACCACGAAACCCTTTCCTTTAGAAGACCCCATTTTTGAAGGGATCTTGGTTAAAATTGACTGGGGGAAAAGCCCTTTTTAGGAACTTTCCTGGGCCCCCCCAAACTTTTGGGGATTTTTAATGAGTGCAATCTGGGGTTGGTATATTTTGAGGTCATGCAGCTCCTAATGAAGTTTTTTGGAGAACCCGAATACGGTGTTTTACCCTTAACTTGAAGCTGTCCCTTCAAGTCAAATAAGTAGTTTTGGGGAAATGACAATTTTTTCCCCTTTTAAAAAAACTCTTATTCATCTACACCACAAGTGTCTAGTGTTAACTGTTTTTTGTACAAATAAATCAAACTTAAGTTTAGGGCAAATATTGGTTGAAGAAATTTTTTAAACCAAAACCTCCCAAGAGAGATTTGAATGCCTTGGCAGAATAAAAACACTCAAGCCTTACCGGGAGAAATCCCAAAAAATTTTTGGGGAAACCTGAAATGAAAATTTCAAAAGGAAGTTTTTGGGAAAATTAGAACATGAAGGGGACTTTAGATTCAAAATGTTAAACAGAAATGCCCCAAAGGGCTTTTTAAGTACCCAAAATCTTGACTGGGAATTCCCAAAAAGGTTGAGGGAAAAAAATAATTGGGCCCCCGGGGCCTTTTTTAAACGGAGAAAAAACCAAAAAATTACAGGGACGGGAACCCCTTGGATAATGAAATTGGGACCCTTTTTTAGGGGGCATTATGTTTGAAAGGGGGAGGTTGGGAAAAAAAACCCGTAAAAGGGGAAAAAAAACCCGTTTTTAAACCCAATTTTTTGAAAAAAAACCCTCCCCAAAAGGGAAAACCACTGGGAGTAAAAGGGATCTTTGGGGGTCAAAACTTTGGGCCCCAAAGCTAGAGGTGAATTACTCCCAAAGAACCCCCGGTGTAAGGCCAGCCTCCCCCAAATGGGGGCCTTTTTTATTGGAATTTTACAAACGGGGGACCTGAAAAA